>NC_092151.1:32668579-32773579 GCF_045791955.1 Oncorhynchus clarkii lewisi | reverse complement strand
CTGTCAAGAACCTCAAGGTGGTCTAGACCCCTGCTTCCATTTTTATACACAGGGCATGATGATGTCTGCTCTGTAATAATAAAAATGCACAATCTTGAGTTCAAATGCTTGACAAATTACAAAAATACTATGCATAATATGCATAAAACTGACAAAATGTATCATCATTTGTATGGGGCATGTTGAGCCCTTGGCTCAACTTGCCCCTGGACAAATTGCACAATTTACCCAAAAGCAACCATTTTGAATTTATTAGCCAACACAGCTACAAGGATGCACTTTCAAGCTAGGTTCAGGACCTCATATTGTAGCTTATAGAGACCACAACTGATGTCTTAAAACTTTCTGCTTTGTTTTAGATACAAGTATCATGAAACCTATGCTATGAATTCATTTGACTTTGTGAAAATCAGTTTTTTGGACCTAAATTGCTTACCACTTTTTCCATGTGGTTTCTTGCTTCACAGACTCCATGAAATGACTACCTCTTCCTATGATATTTATTTTATTTTATTTAACTAGGCAAGTCAGTTAAGAACAAATTCTTATTTACAATGAAGGGTTACCCTGGTCAAACCCTAACCCGGACGACAATGGGCCAATTGAGCGCCGCCCTGTGGGACTCCCAATCACAGCTGGTTGTGATACAGCCTGGAATCAAACCAGGGTCTGTAGTGACACCTCTAGCACTGAGATACAGTGCCTTAGACTGCTGTGCCACTTGGGAGCTCATGATTTCTTAGAAAAAAAAGTATGGTTTCCTAGAAACAAGGGGTGGCTCAACTAACCCTTCGGTACGACTTTCCCCACTCTCACCTAAGTAAAACATTTTTCTCAATAAAGTCGCTGTCGGACATTAGGGGGAAACTTGTTTCACCATTTGGGGGCCAGGACAGAGAAAAGCTCTTACTGGGATGAGCAGGAGCCGACCCCTCGTAGGGGGGTATTATTCTCAACAGCATGGTTGGGAGTAACTGATAATCAATTATGTTATCAGCAAAAATATTGTAGTCAGATTACAGATACTTTTGAAAAACTAGATGATCACTTATTGGATTAATTTTAAATTCAGAAAGGATGTTTGCAGTAAAAAATACATTATGACACACATACATTTCTGTTTTCTCAATGACATTCAATTCAGCATTAAAAAAAAGGGACAAGTCTAAGTTTACTCTACCAGAGCGAGTCTGACCATGAGTCAGAGACCACTATGATAAAAAAACAAATGAGATTGATGGATCCTTTTTGTCGTCTTCTTAAGGGGAAAGTAATCCAAAAGTAACGGAAAGTAATCAAATTACATGAATGAGTTTGGGATACCAAAAATTACGTTACTGATTACAATTGTGGACAGGTAACTAGTAACTGTAACCAATCACATTTAGAAAGTAACCTACCCAAAGCTGCTCAAAAATAACCACAAGACTGGTCTGGAGTGAGGTTTTGTTTCTTCTACAGAGTTCCCAACATGTACACCACTTTTGTAGCCTAAATGCGAACTAAATCATGCTACGTGATTCAGTTTATATTTTGTGGCTACCATTTCTGGACTCATGATGGAAGTGCTTAGGCTCTGAACTCACTTGTTTACAGAGGAAAGTAGGCTACTGTATCTAATCCTGAAAGTTTGGGAAGGCCTGGTCAGGCTGCTCAATGGGCATGAAGGGCAAACCTGCTTGACTGACCTTTCCCCAAAGGTCCGAGCCAGAGAGACCAGCCAAATATCCCCCCTTCCCTTCTCTTCCCTCCATCCCTCCATCGCTCCTCCACAGACTCCTACTGCAGCAGAGAGCTGGATGAAATTACATAGCACATTCAACTATGCCACAACACCGTCCTTCATCCTCCTCGCCTGTTTCCGTACGTTTTGTTTTTGGTACTTGTCTGGTGGAGTTGTGGCTCTCCGCGGTGCACGCAGAGACAGCCGTTGTGTTGTCCTCATTACCATTTATTTTGCCACACAATGGAGCCCTGACTCCGAACAGCTGTTTTCCATGACAGAATAAATAAGGGCTTGTTCTTCTGACACAGAGGAGAGGGATAGGAGGAGGACAGAGGTCTAGCATTTGCACAGATGAGGTAACATACCAACAAGAGGACAGAGCACAATGCTCATTAGTAAAGTCATGGTGGAAAGCATGGTGGTTGTCTGTCAAAAAACATTGTTTCAGAGGTGGTATAATTAGGAAAGCTTGACATACAGTAGGAGGCTATATGCGTACACATTTGTATATATATTACATTTCACCATGAACCATGAATAAAACATTCAGACTTCATATGCAGTGATTCTTAACTATCAAGACAAGCATCAAACCCCAGAGAGAGAGAGAGAATTAGTCCCTTACTTTCTTTCTCCTCAATAACAAACCAGCACAAATGGTGCACAAGTGCCAGTGTATGTGTATTGTGGGCAGCAACCTTTATTAGATACAGCAGCATACAGTATATAGTAGCTGGGGAAGGGGCTATGGCACATTATCACAGTGTGGGTAATGAGAGATAACTTTCGCACCACGGAGGTAGCAAGCGCAAAGCAAGTCAATCCATCACCCCATGCATTTTTTATCAGTCACAATTAGTCAGAGGCTGTTTCTTTTTCCCATTCACTTCATTTGGAAAAATGTACATGAAATAACCAGAGGCCAGCTGTAGGGGCTAGCGGCAAGCAGCGCCACAATAAATAGCAGGTTTCTGACAACATCTTGGGGATTAACTAATGACTAGGCTGCTTGTCAGAAAGGAGGGCTAGTCAGTTACATTAGGCTATTGTAAATTCTCCTCACTACTCATGTCTGTCTGAAGTTTCATGCCTTTACTCAATCAGTCAATTCTCTGAGCTGAACATCTCTTAGATTCCGTAAGTACTGTAAGGTTGATTTAATGTGATAATGACAAAAAGCTAGACAATCAATGGTGTGTCCATCTCTCCTTCAATGTGTCTCTCCCTCGGTGTGTGATAAGAAAGGGAGGAGAGGTGGGGTCTGACAGACTGACCTCTGCTCTGATAGGGTGAGAACAGGGAAGATGTAGCCATTGCGCTGAGAGTTGCCTGTTGTGATTGCCAGGTACAAAGAGACATCAGAGAATCATTCTGCGGGAGCTCCATGTCGTTATGTAGATAAACAATTTAAAATTAAATAAAAGGATACCTCCTATCAAGTTCATATCCTGAGGCGATAGCATCATTACCAGACTAAACAAAATAAGTAAAAACAAAGCAATCTTCTTCAAAAGTAGAAAAAGTCAAAAGATGCCAAGCTTAGGGGTAAATCGTCTTTGTCTTAATTATTTAACTCTGTGAGAACGATGCCCTGATTTCATTATGTAACCACAAAAAGCAACATGGGTAAAATTAAATGACAGCTAATTCTCTAAACAGAGAGAGTTAGACACCAGACGGATGATGATTATTCTTGACAGACCTACTGACAGACCTTATATCCATCATGCCTTTACTGTGGTTTCAGGTACAACATTGGGGGGTGGACTACAAAACCTTCCTTACTCCCTGAGCAGTCTGCCATTGAAGAGACCAGAGGTAGTAGTTTGGAGGGAATACTTAAGGTCAGTCCACAGAAGAATGCAACAAAAAACAGACAATGAATAAATGGGCCCCATACAGTGTTTGCCAAATCAAATGTTATTTGTCATATGCGCTGAATACAACAGTGAAATGCTTACTTACAAGCCCTTAACCAACAGTGCAGTTTTAAGAAAAATAAAGTAAAGTAAATCAAATTTAAGAGCAACAATAAAATAACAATAATGAGGTTATTGTCACAACTTGATCTGTCACCTGTCTTGTGCTTGTCTCCACCCACCACCAGGTGTCTCCTATTTCCCCATTATACCTGTGTATTTATATCTGTCTGTTGCCAGTTTGTCTTGTCAAGTCGTCCCAGCGTGTTTTTCCTTCTCTCTAGTTTGTGTTCTAGTCTTTCCGGTTCCGACCTGTTTTTGCCTGCCCTGACCCCGAGCCTGCCTGACTTTTTTAAAGATCACTGTTCTCTCCCTGTCCTGGACCTGTCAATTGCCTGCCCCTTGTATATAATACATCTCTGAGACTCAAACCATCTGCATCTGGGTCTCATCCTGTGTCTTTATAGTACCAACTGGACCATCAGACTAGGACCATCTCCGCAATGCAGTCTGCCTGCAAGGAGCCACCATTGGAAGACACAAAGCGCTACTTCAGAACCTGATGGAAGGACTCTATACCCTGGTGGAATGCCATGACCAGGGTTTCAACTTATTACTGGAGCAGTTCCGCAGACTATCTATCGGGCAGCAAGCCACAACGGAAACCTCCCGGATGCTCAGTAACCCCGCAACCAGCGGTGCTTTTCCCCAGCTTCGCAAGAACCCAGCTTACCTTCTCCAAAGCACTACGTTGGGGATCCTGGAACCTGCCTTGGCGTTTCTCTCCCAGTTCTCCCTCATCTTTGAGCTGCAGCCCTCTCCGTTTCCTTCAGATCGTTCGGAGACAGCTTATCTCATAACGATGATGTTCTGTTTGGCCCTGTCCGGGGGTGTCATTGGATGGGGCCACAGTGTCTCCTGACCCCTCTTGTCTCAGCCTCCAGTATTTATGCTGCAGTAGTTTATGTGTCAGGGGGCTAGGGTCAGTTTGTTATATCTGGAGTACTTGTCCTGTCCTATCCGGTGTCCTGTGTGAATTTAAGTATGCTCTCTCTAATTCTCTCTTTCTTTCTCTCTCTTGGAGGACCTGAGCCCTAGGACCATGCCTCAGGACTACCTGACATGATGACTCCTTGCTTTCCCCAGTCCACCTGGCCGTGCTGCTGCTCCAGTTTCAACTGATCTGCCTGTGATTATTATTATTTGACCATGCTGGTCATTTATGAACATTTGAACATCTTGGCCATGTTCTGTTATAATCTCCACCCGGCACAGCCAGAAGAGGACTGGCCACCCCACATAGCCTGGCTCCTCTCCAGGTTTCTTCCTAGGTTTTGGCCTTTGTAGGGAGTTTTTCCTAGCCACCGTGCTTCTACACCTGCATTGCTTGCTGTTTGGGGTTTTAGGCTGGGTTTCTGTACAGCACTTTGAGATATCAGCTGATGTACGAAGGGCTATATAAATACATTTGATTTGATGTCTGGAAGGGCTCTTGCTTGGGCTACGGTGAAGTGGGAGCAACAATCCACCATTTGCCTTCATCTGGAGGATTTCGTAGCGGAGGTGAGAAAGGTGTTTGATTCTCCGGTGTCCGGGAGAGGCTACTTCAACTATGTCAAGAATTCCATAGTGTGGCAGGCTACGTGGTAGACTTTCGCACGTGTGCCTGGAACATGGAGTTCCTGATAGACACCTTCCTTCATGGATTATCAGAGGAAATTAAAGGCGAGCTCGCAGCTTGGGAGTTACCTATGGACCTCAACCCCCTCATAACCCTGACCATAAGGATCAATGGGATCAGTCCACTAAACTTACCTGTCATCCCAGCTCCCATCCTACCCTGACTTTCATCCGACAACGCTTTTGGTGGCCCACCATGGTTCCTGATGTCTCTGAATTTGTCGCCACCTGCAGTGTGTGCACACAGAATAAGACTCAGCGGCCAGCTGGCCTCAACCACTCCCTGCTTCTCACCGCCCCAGTCCCATATATCCCTGGACTTTGTCACTGTCTCCCCACATCAGACGGCAACACCACCATCCTTACGGTTAAGGATAGGTTTTCCAAAGCCGCACATTTCATTCCCCTTCCCAATTTGCCCTCAGCCAAGGAGATGGCCCAGTTTATGGTGCAGCATGTCTTCCGGATCCATGATATTCCGATTGACATGGTCTCCGATCGTGGTCCTCAGTTCTCGTTCAGGTTCTGGAAGGCATTCTGCACCCTGATTAGGTCATTGGCCAGTCTGTCCTCTGGGTTTCATCCCCAATCTAAAGTCTAGTCGGAGTGAGCCAATCAAAACCTGGAGACGACTCGTCATTGCCTCGTCTCTGCCAACCCCACCACCTGGAGCCAGCAACTCGTGTAGGTGAAGTATGCCCGCAACACCCTTCCCTGCTCGGCCACTGGTCTCTCGCCCTTCAAGTGTTCCTTGAGTTACCAGCCTCCGCTCTTCCCCGAGCAAGATGAATATGTCAGAATATGTCCCAGAAGTTCGTCCGCTGCTGTCGGTGTAGGTGGAAGAGAGCCCGGTCCGCTCTTCTTAAGACCACCTACAGGTATCGGTGACAGGCGGACCGCCACCGGATCCTGGCTACCCGCGATTTTCTCAGGCAGAGGATATGGCTCTCCACTCGGGATCTGCCCATCAGGGTGGAGCCCCATAAACTGTCCCCCCGCTTTATCAGCCCTGTTCCCTATCTCTAAATCCTTAGCCACACTGCTATTTGCCTTTTGTTTCCCTGCACCCTGCATATACATCCCACTTTTCATGTGTCAAAAATTAAACCTCTCTCACAGCCCTTTGTCTCTTGTCTTGTCAAGTCATCGCAGCGTGGTTTTCCTTCTCTCTAGTTTGTGTTCTAGTCTTCCCGGTTCCAACCTGTTTTTGCCTGCCCTGACCCCGAGCCTGCCTGCCATTCTACGCCTGCCTGACTCTTATTAGGATTACTGATCTCTCCCTGTCCTGGACCTGCCATTTGTCTACCCCTTGTATATAATACATCTCTGAGACTCGAACCATCTGCCTCATGTCTGCATCTGGGTCTCATCCTGTGTCGTTATAGCTATAGTACCAGTCAAAAGTTTGGACACACCTACTCATTCAAGGGTTTTTCTATATTTTTACTATTTACTACATTGTCGAATAATAGTGAAGACATCAAAACTATGAAATATCACATATGGAATCATGCAGTAACCTAAAAAGTGTCAAACAAATCAAAATACATTTGAGATTCTTCAAAGTAGCCACCTCGTGCCTTGATGACAGCTTTGCACACTCTTGGAATTCTCTCAACCAGCTTCATGAGGTAGTCACCTGGAATGCATTTCAATTTAGGCGTGCCTTGTTAAGTTAATTTGTGGAATTTCTTTCCTTCTTATTGCATTTGAGCCAATCAGTTGTGTTGTGACCAGGTAGGGGTGGTATACAGAATATAGCCCTACTTGGTAAAAGACCAAGTCCATAATATGGCAAGAAAAAGGCTCAAAAAGGCAAAGACAAATGACAGTCCATCATTACTTTAAGACATGGTCAGTCAATACGGTAAATTTCAAGAACTTTATGTTTTTTTGAAAGTGCAGTCACAAAAACTACCAAGCGATATGATGACACTGGCTCTCATGAGGACCGCCACAGGAAAAGAAGACCCAGAGTTACCTCTGATGCAGAGGATAAGTTTGTTAGAGTTAGCCTCAGAAATTGCTGCCCAAGTGCTTCAGAGTTCAAGTAACAGACACATCTCAACATCAACTATTCAGAGGAGACTGCATGAATCAGGCCTTTGTGGTCGAATTGCTGAAAAGAAGCCACTACTAAAGGACACCAATAAGAAGAGGTTTGCTTGGGCCAAGAAACAGGACCAATGGACATTAGACCAGTGGAAATCTGTCCTTTGGTCTGATGAGTCCAAATTTTAGATTTTTGGTTCCAACCGACATGTCTTTGTGAGACGCAGAGTAGGTGAATGGATGATCTCCGCATGTGTGGTTCCCACTGTGAAGCATGGAGGAGGAGGTGTGGGGGTGCTTTGCTGGTGACATTGTCTGTGATTTATTTATAATTCAAGGCAGACTTAACCAGCATGGCTACCACAGCATTCTGCAGCAATACGTCATCATATCTGGTTTGCACTTAGTGGGACTATCATTTGTTTTTCAACAGTACAATGACCCAAAACACACCTTCAGGCTGTGAAAGGGCTATTTGACCAAGAAGGAGAGTGATGGAGTGCTGCATTAGATCACCTGGCCTCCACCATCACCCGACCTCAACCCAGTTTAGATGGTTTGGGATGAGCTGGACCGCAGAGTGAAGGAAAATCAGCCAGCAAGTGCTCAGCACATGTGGGAATTCCTTCAAGACTGTTGGAAAAGCATTCCAGGTGAAGCTGGTTGAGAGAATGCCAAGAGTGTGCAAAGCTGTCATCAAGACAAAGGGTGGCTACTTTGAAAAATCATTTTGATTTTGTTTAACACTTATGGTTACTACATCATTCCATATGTGTTATTTCATAGTTTTGATGTCTTCACTATTATTCTACCATGTAGAAAATAATAAATAGAAAAACCCTTGAATGAGTAGGTTTGTCCAAACTTTTTACTGGTACTGTATATATTTTTTCTCAATGAACTGACCAATAAAGCTCCAACTCTTCCATAAGTTGAAGCTTCCCTTAAATTGGCCGTCAACTTACCCTGGGTCTCCAGCCCTCGCCACATGCCTCCGCCGTCCTCCCCCTTTGACCTTCACCCGTGCTGCGGCCCCAAACGTCATGTATTGATTCTGTTTACTCCTCGTCTGTCTCCACTCCATCCCAGTGCAGGAGAGGAGCATCATTTGCCCCGAGGCAATCAGCAGGGCCAGGCTTGTTCCAGCCTTTGATCAACGTTCAGCCAGAGGATTAACATATGCATGCTCTCTTCCTCCCTTTGTCACCACACTTGATCATAAGTCTATGGCCTCCCCTCATTCCCTCGGATATGGGCTGAGCCCAATGAATCAATGGCTGTGCTTTAGGTCTCTTCTTCAACATGGGTGCCAATGACGGATGGATGTCTGTGGGTAAAGCTCTGTTTATTAAAAAGCCATGGCTGATTTGTTAGGCCGCCTAACGTGAGATAATGACAGAGAACATGTGTGAAATGATACTGTAAATACTATTACACTATTTA
Source organism: Oncorhynchus clarkii lewisi (assembly GCF_045791955.1). NCBI lineage: Eukaryota > Metazoa > Chordata > Actinopteri > Salmoniformes > Salmonidae > Oncorhynchus > Oncorhynchus clarkii. The sequence continues at coordinate 32,764,759 of NC_092151.1, read as the reverse complement.
TCATAACACAGCATACATTCCAAACAGACCATGCCAAAAGCTAATTAAGTCAATAGTTTCCTTAGTGTTCATGCTGGCTAAAATGGACCTAGTATAAAAGACACTGCAGTGCAGGGGTGCATCTGTCTCTGTCATGCCAGCCCTAGCTGTGCAGTAAGTGTACTAATTGCAATGATTTGGGCCTACTACAGTCTCCCCAGTTTGTTTGCAGTGCACTAGCTAGTGGACGAGCTGAGAATGCAGCCTGATAGGCTGAATGGCTGTGGAATTGGGACATCGAGTCCTTATCAGGTGGAGGTTCTCCATTAGCTGAGCTGATATTGCCACACGTATTACAACCTAATTAAACATAAGGTGTCTAAATGTCCAACATCCTGCCCTAACTACCGTAAATGTTCTCATGGCCAACGTTTTGGTTGTCATGTGAAAAGGTAGCCTCTATAGGTCATGACACTATTAACTATGACTATTGATTCACATGAGCGCCATTTCCATTGAGCCTTTCAATGGAGCCTAAAAAAGGCAAAATGAAATAAGAATTTCTAGGTAGCTGCGCCACATGCAGTGAATGAAAATACAGATTCCAGGCAACGAGGAGGGAGGCAGCCAAAACTGTACGAGTTCCCCCTCATCAACCTGCAGGTCTGAGCAAGAACCAAGGTGCTGGAGCCCAGGCCCTATTAAAACTGGAGCCCAGCTTGCCGTAAGGATGCATGTCTTCTCGTCGTGGAAAAACCAATCCACACGCCCCAACAGTGAGACAATCAGCCGTGCACTGCGCGGGGTGAGACAGGAGTGACCTGCTGTTTCCTTCACAGCAGAGGTGAGGCCCACTCTACACACTGATGAGCACTTCCACAAACATCAAACAGGCCGCGGCAGACCTCCCCGCGACCTCCCTCCACTGCCTTGTCTCCTGCTCTCTCCTTTTATTTGGGGTTGATGTGGGAGGACGGATCGTCAAATATCGATCATGGTGTGCTCCATAAAATTCTCCCTCCAGGTTTGAGAGGTGATTATAGGCCCAAGCCCAGCTGATGCAGAAAGTGGTGAGTGAGTGTGTGTGTGCGTGCGTATGTGTGTGTGTGTGTGTGCGTGCAATGACAATCTGAAGTTCCTTGTGTCAGAAAGAGAAGCCTAGGAGGGCAGTCCTTATTCTTTTATTCAATCTTAGATGCTGCTACCCAATATGTTCCAATCATCCAGAGGACACCCCAAAGAGAACAACTAAAGGCACAGACATGTAAAATACTGTAGGCCATGGAAACACTGAGAATAATGCATAATCTATAGAATCCAATCATCAAAATTATTATGGTTTGTCTCCATCCCACAAATCATCCCCCATAAAATGCAGCTAGATTCCAAGTGTTTGCAATAGGAATGGACTGTTATTAATTAAGGTTGTGGGTAGTTTTTGACAGCGGCTCCCGAGTGGCAATCGGTGTGGATCTTGGCGCTGACCTGGCCCAGCGGGGGTACGCGCTGCGTCTTTGAGGAGAGGAGGGGATAGAGGGGGGCAGGAGGGAGTAAGGCGAAGGGTGGGGGCTGGCTCCATGCCGGCAGCAAGGCCTGCCACGTCTGTGTGCCTGCTTTGAAGTGTCACCTTGAGGGAAGAGCCCATGGCCGGGAAGCAGGGAGGGCGGGAGCCGTGGAAAGGAGTGGCACTGTTGGCATTGCCAGACACAGCGTTTTAATATTACATGGGCTCCCATCCATCTCTCTACACACACACAGGACATTCCTTATGCTTGATTTAGTTTGAAAGTAGATCTTTGGGTTTTTTTCCTCTCCGTGCTGTGGCTCAACACCTGTGCTGGTTTTGTGTTCACTCTGGCAATAACAAATGTCAAGCTCTCAAAACAGAATATCTTTAGTAAGACCTAATATTATGCAGCATAACAGCAAATAGTTCATTTGACTAGATGTTTATGTTCTGATTACTAGATGAACAGTATGTCTACAAAACTTGGTAGTGGGCTTGAACCAAACATGTAACTTGGCTGCAGAGGCAACATTACAGCCTGGAAAACTTACTCATTAGTTGGAGAGAACTTGAATGAAGGGGTGTACACTCCATTTGATAATGCTGCTGTCATAAACGTAATATATTTCAGTGATGCTAATTGCTAAGCTAATATTACTCACTTGCCCATATAATTGCTTTTTTAAATGAAAACTCAGTATCATTATGGGAAAAACTCAATCTTTCAGCAATCTTCCCTCCTGCCAAGACTCAGTGTTCTAGAGCACACTGGAATATCAAGCACTGTGTCAGTCAATACACTGGCAGTGTGCTGTGGGGAGAGTGAAGAGAGCTTCTCTGTTTGACTGAAGTTTTAACAGAGAATGAGGAAATAGGTGTTTTGAAGTGAAGGAAAAAAACACTTTCTACCCACTTTAACAACCGTCCCAGTTCACAAATAGCAGTTTTAACTCCCCTGATTAGCTCTGACATCTGCAGCCTTTCATCTTCCCCTCCATCTTGTTTTTTTAATCACATTAACCCAAACGGGCATCCTTTAATGGCCTCTTTTTTTTTTTAGGAAAGCTGAAAGAAGAAAGATAATTAAAATAATTAAACCATAGGGATTGGCCTGTGCATGCTCCTCTTCTCTTTTCTTCTCTCCTTTTTTAAGTGTTGAATCTGCTTTGCTTACTGATTCGAGAGAGAGAGAAAGTGGAAGAGCCTCACCACCCTCATTTAATTGCATGAACTCTCCTCTCAGAGGTCCAATTTTTTTCCACCAAAAACAGCAACCAATGTAGAGTCTGATGCAGAGGTGCATGTCAGCTGTCTAAATGTGATAGTGGAGGAAAGGCATGTGTAATAAAAAAAAAGTCTTTATAGTGCATATTTATTTAGTCTATTGTAGTGTGTTTTGCATAAGGCCTCGCTTAAAAAAAATGAAAAATTATCCTCTTTAAAGATGATTTATTCATGGCCTTTTAAGCTTTGAATGAGGACAAATGAAGCCGTTTTCCACAGTGTCAGAATGTAGTATGCTTACCAAAAATGTTCTTGTTTAGCATTTTTCTTCCCGTGTGTGTCCATGTGGAATAAACACAAACATTCAAATATAACTAGACTTTTGGAGGGAGACTTAAAACATTCATGATTTTAACTTGATCCTGCATAAATTCCTTATCTTCAAAATGTCCCTAGAAATTCTGATCCGGCTCTAATCATGATACTTACTGTATGTTCTGTCTTTCAATGACATTCTATGAATGTAGATTATTTAAATCATTTAAGAAAAAAAGCTCAAATTAGTACAACTGAGTTTGATGGCCAGTGCAATTGAGGGAATGAACCATCTCAAACTCATTACTATAATAAGATAGGACTTTGTCAAGTGCCTATAGACTTTTCAAACAGTCTTACTTGAGGAAACCCTTCTTCTGGACTGCTTCAAATCATCTTTCCTGGTCATTAAATATCCCATTATGATATCATTAGGAAAAGGAGGAATTTAAGTATTGCTAAGTTGTAAACTTCACTGGCCACATGAATCTAATAGACTCACCAGTTTGAAAATTTGGATATAATGCATGAGATAGTTGCTGTAAAAAGAGAGATGTCGTCCCGTATTTAAAGATTCATTGTCTGCCTGCAATTTTATACATCAATGTTTTCTGTTGCTCAAGCACCTGTGTTTGAACCTTTTAAGAAAGATCTGCAATTTTGTGTAAAATTAAGGTTTGAAAATCAACTGTGTGTTATAGGAAATGTAGCAAAGTCTCAGAAATACAGTACACTGCATTACAGGTGTATATGTCTGAAAATATGAAATAATTTCCAAATAAATCTCTTAAAAGGAATGAAACCACAGGACTTTACTGTTGCCAAGAGATAGACATTCTCCTTGGAGCCCAATCTTTACTTTGCATAGCCTGCTGTTTATTTCTCTGCACCCCTTTTCCTCATTCAGATCATTTGTACAGGGCTCATTTCAAGTTGGCAAAAAGAGAAAAATCCCTTTGCTGGAAATACTTAAGATTTATATTTAAATTTTCATGAAATCTTTGAGAACATTGAGGAGCAATTTCACATTTGCACTGACATCTAATTTCTTGAGTACAGTCTGAAATCACAAATTGCCAAGGATTCCCTCTGTGCCCAATTATCCTGCATCAATTTGCCTGACCCCGCCGAGTACTGGTAAATTAATCATACCATTTGTTTTTATATTCACTCATGAAATACATAGGCACACGTTTGATAAACGAATTGTACTTGCTCAGTTATACCCACAATGATTCCTTTCCTTTCCCGAAACGATATACACATAGGACCGTAGCATTAACCCATAAAACTGAGCTTTGTCGACGACACACACACACACACTGAATATCTGCACACAACAACTGTCACTATTCAGTTAATCTCTTTGCCCAATATGTTAAAATATGGACTAGAAATTTACAAAATAAAAAACACGTTTTGGGTAATAGGAAGGAGAGAAATGTAGAAATAGGTAATAGGCTGAACATAGGCAGCCATTAAACTATTTAGGTTGAAGTGTTATACAATTGAGCTAGTTTAAAACATGGCTATTACATTATTTGCTGTATTTTTGTACCACTAACCATCACCATAGATTAGACCAGGAATAATGCAACAGCTAAATAACAGAATTGAACATTTTAAATATATCCTGTAGCTACCACTGACAGTATTTTGAACTTGGCAATAATTGTCTAAGGACTTGTTAGCTCCAATCATCAACTATACATCCCATCTACCAGCCTGGCTTACCTGTTGATTGAACCACTGCAGGAAAAAGGCTAAGTGTTTGGAACAACAGTGCTCTCTAGTGGGGAATAAGATAGAGAATTATGTTTAGTGGTCACTTTTACCCTTGGTTGACGTTAGGGACATATCTATATTTACTGGGGGTGGGGGGCTGGTCCAACATAAATATTTTCACATGACCCTCCCCTTGTACTGTAAAATAAATTGAACACTCTCCCCACTCATAGACTTAACTCCAAATAATGTTTACGACCACAAATAACAACTATAGCGATCCTGTGTTCATAAACATGGATATCCACTTTGCTTTTGTGGAACAGTTGATGCCACGTAGGGGTACGGGCCAGACGGTTGAGGGTTGCCAGCCACCACAGAGGAGCTCACTCTCCCTGCCTGTTTCATTAATTGATGATTATAGCCGGATGCAAACAATGATCAGCTAAGGGGAAATCTGATTTTCAACATTTTGATGCTATATTTATAATTATATAAAATATATACAACACATTTTCCACCAACAGGTTTCTGTGCAAATGCATCACACCACCAATAAACAAAACATACCGACATGGTTTGCGTTTTCAACACCAAAATAAGTTCATCTTGACAAACAGAAAACACATCCCTCCCTCCCTACTCAGTATTGAAGGCTTGTCTTGAAATCTCAGGATGTCATTGAACTTTTGATGTTTTGTAACAGATGTCTCTTTCCATTCATCAAAATGCTTCTGCAAAGTCTGGAATTATTCATTGTATTTGTCAGTAAAAATAAATACATACAGAAATAACTGGGATTGCACAATAAAGTCAGAGACTTACACTACATGACCAAAAGTATGTGGACACGTGCTGGTCGAACATCTCATTCCAAAATCATGGTTATTAATATGGTGTTGGTCCCCCCTTTACTGCTATAACATCCTCAAATCTTCTGGGAAGGCTTTCCATTAGATGTTGGAACATTGCTGCGGGGACTTGCTTCCATTTAGCCACAAGAGCATTAGTGAGGTCGGCCACTGATGTTGGACGACTAGGTTCCGGCTCAATGTCGGCGTTCCAATTCATCCCAAAGACGTTCGATGAGGTTGAGGTCAGGGCTCTGTGCAGGCCAGTCACATTTTTCCACACTGATCTAAAAAAAACATTTCTGTATGGACCTCACTTTGTGCACAGGGGCATTGTCATGCTGAAACAGGAAAGGGCCTTCCCCAAACTGTTGCAACAAAGTTGGAAGCACAGAATAGTCTAGAATGTAATTGTATGCTGTAGTGTTAAGATTTCCCTTCACTGGAACTAAGGGGCCTAGCCCAAACCATGAAAAACAGCCCCAGACCATTATTCCTCCTCCAGCAAAATTTACAGTTGGCACTATGCATCTGGGCAGGCATTCTCTTGGCATCCGCCAACCCAGATTCGTCCATCGGACTGCCAGATAGTGAAGTGTGATTTATCACTCCAGAAAATGCATTTCCACTGCTCCAGAGTCCAATGGTGGCAAGCTTTACACCACTCCAGCTGACGCTTCGCATTGTGCATGGAGATCTTAGGCTTGTGTGTGGCTACTCGGCCATGGAAACACATTTCATGAAGCTCCCGATGAACAGTTCTTGTGCTGACATTGGGAACTAGGTAGTGAGTCTTGCAACCAAGGACAGACAATTTTTATGCGCATCAGCACTTGGCGGTCCCGTTCTGTGAGCTTATGTGGCCTACCACTTTGCAGCTGAGCTGTTGTTGCTCCTAGATGTTTCCACTTGGCAATAACAGAACATACAGTTGACTGGGGGCAGCTCTTGCAGGGCAGAAATGTGACTTACTAGCTTGTTGGAAAGGTGGCATTCTATTACGGTGCCACATCGAAAGTCACTCTACTCTTCAGTAAGGCAATTCTACTGCCAATGTTTGTCTATGGAGATTGCATGGCTGTGTGCTCGATTTTATACACCTGTCAGCAATGGCTGTGGCTGAAATATCCGAATCCATTAATTTGAAGGGGTGTCCACATACAGTAAATATACAAAAGTATTTCCATTTCCAGGACTGAATGCATCTAATTTCCACATCTCCATCTGGCTTTCACCTTTTTTATCAGAGCTAAATCTATGGGCTATTATGTTTTTCTGTCATGAATAATGTGCGGTAGCCCAACCTGGTCTCAGAGCATTTCGTAAATCCGAGACACTCCAATTAGTATGATATGTTACGTTTGGTAAAGTTACATAAAACAGATGGTTACTGAAGGCAAAAACAAAAGTAGGTTTGTTGGTCAGGTAGGAAATACCGGGATACCCGGGAGAAAAGTGATTATTCTCAGGATGGAACATTTGTAAAATACCAGGAAAATATTCAACCCTAGTCTGTAGCTTATTCTTTAGATGTTTGGGGCTGCTGGTGAACAATGATGTGCAGGCATAATCAAAGTGACACTGGACTAGCACACTTGCCAGAATCTTTAGGGTGTCTATAGGTTTCCTACCAATGGGCAAAAGATTTTAATGCGAATATTCTAAAATCTGCATTAAAACAATATGCACATTTCAGGGTTTCCTTCAGGAACATTTAGTGCCGGACAACATGTCTGGGAAGATCTAAAATTGACCAGACATTTTTTTAATTGTTTTTAGGCTACGTTCCTAAAACAGAGGTGTCCGGTTCAGCTGTCAGAGATTTGAGCTCTAAATGTATCAGGGCATTGCATGCATAGGCCTATAGGCTTAGCTGTCCACTGTATGATAAATATTTTTTTAAAGATAGTGCCTTCAGAAAGTATTCAGACCCCTTGACTTTCTCCACTTTATTACGTTACAGCCTTATTCTAAAATGATACGTTTTTTAAATCATCCTTAGCAAACACACAATACCCCATAATGACAAAGCAAAAACAGGTGAGATGCTTCTAAAACTTGTGGTAAATTCAATTTATTGGACATGATTTAAAAAAGGCACACATCTGTCTATATAAAAGGTCCCACAGTTGACAGTGCATGTCAGAGCAAAAATCAAGCCAAGAAATTGTCCGTAGAGGTCCGAGACAGGATTGTGTCAAGGCACAGATCTGGGGAAGGGTGCCAAAAATGTCTGCAGCATTGAAGGTCCCCAAGAACACAGTGGCCTATATCATTCTTAAATGGAAGAAGTGTGGAACCGCCAAGGCTCTTCCTAGAGCTGGCCGCCGGCCCAAACAGAGCAGTCGGGGGAGAGGGGCCTTGGTCAGGGAGGTGACTAAGAACCCGATGGTCACTCTGAAAGAGCTCTAGAGCTCCTCTGTGGAGATGGGAGAACCTTCAAGACGGACAACCATCTCTGCAGCACTCCATCAATCAGGCCTTTATGGTAGTGGCCAGAAGTTAGCCACTCCTCAGTAAAAGGCACATGACAGCCCGCTTGGAGTTTGCCAACAGGCACCTAAAGACTCTGACCATGAGAAACAAGATTCTCTGGTCTGATGAAATAAAGATCGAACTCTTTGGCCTGAATGCCAAGCATCACGTCTGGAGGAAATCTGGCACCATCCCTATGGTGAAGCATGGTGGTGGCAGCATCATGCTGTGGGGATGTTTTTTCAGCAGCAGGGACTGGGAGACTAGTCAGGATTGAGGTAGAGGTGAACGGAGTACAGGAGATATTCTTGATGAAAACCTGCTCCAGAGCGCTCAGGACCTCTGGGGTGAAGGTTCACCTTCCAACAGGACAAAGACCCTAAGCACACAACCAAGACAATGCAGGAGTGGCTTCGGGACAAGTCTTTGAATGTCCTTGAAACGGCCCAGCCAGAGCCCGGACTTGAATCCGATCGAACATCTCTGGAGAGACCTGAAAATAGCTGTGCAGCGACGCTCCCCATCCAACCTTACAGAGTTTAAGAGGATCTGCGGAGAATGGGAGAAACTCCCCAAATACAGGTGTGCCAAGCTTGTAGCGGTATCCCCAAGACTTGAGGCTGTTATCGCTGCCAAAATGTGCTTCAACAAAGCACTGAGTAAAGGGTCTGAATACTTATGTAAATGTAATTTTTTAAAATTATACATTTGCCAAAATGTCTACAACTTTTTTGCCTTGCCATTATGGGTTAGTGTGTGTAGATTGAGAAATACTATTTAATACATTTTAGAATAAGTATGTAACGTATGCTATAAAGTCAAAGGGTCTGAATACTTTCGGAATGCACTGTAGTACATGTATAGCCTACTACATTAAATTAATAACAAAATGAGACAAAAGTGCGAGATTGTCAATTGGCAGCCAAGCATTGTTCATCATGTCACCAGAATAAGACCCTTGCTATTTATTGAAAGGAGAATCAACATTATCACTGCGCACTTTCGCCACCCTGTGACGTTCATAACTTATTTAATCTGTAGCCTAATAAACTGCATGCTTTCCCAAGATGTGACATTTATCAGACATGTAGGTTACATAAAGGTTTGATTGAAACCTGGTTAATGTCAAGCCATTTTGAGGACGCCGGAATGACATTTTGGATGAACAGGTTCATGGCTACAGGAGACATTTGAAGTAGCCTTATCAGATTCAAACATTGTGACTGGTTGAGTTTTTGCCACATATAAAAAAGGTAATACATTAAAGTGAAATGTTAAATATGTAGGCTATAATGAAGCGTTACGAATAGCCGCTTTGATTGGAGAGGAGGCAGAGCAGGTGTTAAGCTTTCCTGAATAACTGGGCCTGCCGGGAGCATATGTGGCCACATTATTTTTGGACGACTTGGGAGAATGATCTGCAAGACAGAACATTCGGTATCAGAAGTAAAAATAGTCACTGGCCTGCTACTGTGCCTTTCTAGTCCTTATAAAAATGTTGTGAGTAGACCAACGACTGTTCCAAATTGAATGAAATATTCAAATCACAGGGCCTTTGCGCCGTTATTCAAATGACATTTTCACTGGAGCCTAGAGTAGGATTGAATGTTGTACTCACTTGAAAGCAATAATGCAATTCTTCATTGCATTGTGGTATTGTAGGCTAGTCTAGATTTTTGAGCTGTGCGTCTCATGTCTTCACTGTTCTTTCATGCGCAATGGTGCACTTGGCCTCTCCGCTGCCTATCAGTTATTCCTATTGGTTCTTGTCGATTAATATAAAAAAATTATGCAGCTTTGAATGTTGTGTAGTATGACTGCTAGGCAGCCTATTGCAGATATGGACAAACAATCCACCAACCACAATTGCCACTATGAATGGTGTAAAGAGGGCAGGATGGACTATTAGACTCTATTGACCTTTACTGTAGTAAAACAAGTTAGCACATGGTAAAGCATAGTGCATAAGGGAAGTACCAAAGCACCTTGATATAGGGGAGGCGCATGTAAGCAGATTCAAAAATGTGGCTAGGATGGGAGAAATATGGTAAACCCTGCAAAAGAGCGAATGTAAACAAGGGGGAGGAAAAAAAACAAACTACCCTCCCCTGTGCCCAATACATTTAGTTTTTTTTAACTACCCTCCCCCAGTAAATTGCAATCTGTCCCTTAGTTTTATGATTATAGAACATTTAATGAAAAATAAAAACATTAAGAGGATCTGTAGTGCAAAACATTGAAGATGATTTTATTTTATTATTCACAGTTAAAACACAAGCAACTGCTTTAAATAACTTTGTTTTTTGCCTTTTTTCAAAATCTCCAACTCCAAAAGGAGTCCCAACTCAAGCTTTCCATTCAGTTCACGCTTGATCCATCTTGGTTTGTTGTAGTTCCTACTACTATACTGTACTGTTGGCATTGTGGATTGTTGAACATGCTTTAGATAGCAAGGCAGAGGGAATGACAGCTGAAGTTCAGTGGACAACAGGATTTATGACCATTTCAACACATGGAAGGACCCAACTTTCAATGTCCACAAAGTAAAATTCTTCCACTTTCTACTGGAAAAAAAAAAAAAAGTATATATATCTATATAAAAATAATAGAGGCAAATCTGACTGCCAAAGGTCAGTAGGACCAATAAGAATCAATTGGCAGAGACTTCTGTTTTTGTTCTGTTTTTGTTCTGTTCTCAGAAAACAGATGACACATGTAAACCTTTTATGCAGCATTCGAGGGATACCGAGACACAGGGTTGGGGAGTGACTTTTTAAAATGAACTGTAATCAGTTACGTTACTGGCAAAAATGTTGTAATCAGATTACAGATACCTAAAAAAATAAAACTTTATTACTTTAAAAAGGATGTTGTGTAAAACATTAACATCTTTCTGTTTCAATTCAGCATTGAAAAAAAGGCCCAATTTAAAGTTTGTTCCTCTGGAGCAAATCTGACCACAAGTCAGAGACCACTATGACACAAATGCGTTCAATGGATCATTTTTGTATTCTTCTTATGCCTCTTATGGGGAAAGTAATCAGATTACGTTACGGAGTTTGGGTTATCCAAAAATTACATTACTGATTACAATTTTGAACAAGTGACGAGTAACGTCTTACATTTAGAAAGGAACCTACCCAGCCCTGCCCAGATACATAATAGAAACACTTGAGGTGAACGTGTCATTCTGAAATGGTTGTATTTAGTATCTGATTATAATGTTTGGCACGTTCAAAGTATCTTTCTGTAAGTGAACTTGAACAGAATACACTGCTTTATACAGTGAGATGTTTTGCAAATAATTTGCTGAAACGAACATAGCATGAGTGTGACCTAATTTCAAGATGTGGATATCGTGAGCAACATAAGTTGCAGAACCTTGAAGGTATTTTTGAACTCTTAACAAAATGCTGTTGTAGTATCAATATTCCAGCTTGATAATAAATGTTTGAAAGTTTCAGTAACGTTCATCAACACTAACAGGAATGTAAATGGAATATATCCCCAAAATCCTTCTCCTTACAGGTAGCAAAGCCCCTTGCAAGGCTAGGACAACTTGGGGATGGGAGTGATCATGAAATAAATTGTTTAAAAAAAAAAATACTTATAAAAAAGCATTTCTAAATGTTGCACATTTTTCTTATTGCAACTGGACTTAAACAGCATACACTTGCATACATACAAACTCGGCAAACAAACAAACTCAGTCTGTCTGTCTTCAACACATGGGCTGTTCTGCAAAGGGTGCCCTTTGATATTTTAAGTAGACATTCTTTTGCACCGATATTGAATTTCAAAAGCCTGTTATATTAAATGAAGTGCCCTTTATTATAGACCAAATGGAGAATTCAATAAATCCCATTTTTTATATGAATAAATACTTTTCAGCATTTTGACATGTCCCTCCGTGCACCTTGTGACTTCTAGGAAGATTTTAATCCACTAAATCCCAACATTTCTCCAAATTTTCATCATCATTGTAAAGCCCTAGTTATTTTGTTGCTTTGACAAAGTCATTTCTGAAGATCATTTACACTGCTCAAAAAAAATAAAGGGAACACTTAAACAACACAATGTAACTCCAAGTCAATCACACTTCTGTGAAATCAATCTGTCCACTTAGGAAGCAACACTGATTGACAATACATTTCACATGCTATTGTGCAAATGGAATAAACAACAGGTGGAAATTATAGGCAATTAGCAAGACACCCCCAATAAAGGAGCGGTTCTGCAGGTGGTGACCACAGACCACTTCTCAGTTCCTATGCTTCCTGGCTGATGTTTTGGTCACTTTTGAATGCTGGCGGTGCTTTCACTCTAGTGGTAGCATGAGACGGAGTCTACAACCCACACAAGTGGCTCAGGTAGTGCAGCTCATCCAGGATGGCACATCAATGCGAGCTGTGGCAAGAAGGTTTGCTGTGTCTGTCAGCGTAGTGTCCAGAGCATGGAGGCGCTACCAGGAGACAGGCCAGTACATCAGGAGACGTGGAGGAGGCCGTAGGAGGGCAACAACCCAGCAGCAGGACCGCTACCTCCGCCTTTGTGCAAGGAGGAGCAGGAGGAGCACTGCCAGAGCCCTGCAAAATGACCTCCAGCAGGCCACAAATGTGCATGTGTCTGCTCAAACGGTCAGAAACAGACTCCATGAGGGTGGTATGAGGGCCTGATGTCCACAGGTGGGGGTTGTGCTTACAGCCCAACACCGTGCAGGACGTTTTTCATTTGCCGGCGCCCTGTGCTCTTCACAGATGAAAGCAGGTTCACACTGAGCACGTGTGACAGACGTGACAGTCTGGAGACGCCGTGGAGAACATTCTGCTGCCTGCAACATCCTCCAGCATGACAGGTTTGGCGGTGGTACAGTCATGGTGTGGGGTGGCATTTCTTTGGGGGACCGCACAGCCCTCCATGTGCTCGCCAGAGGTAGCCTGACTGCCATTAGGTACCGAGATGAGATCCTCAGACCCCGTGTGAGACCATATGCTGGCCCTGGGTTCCTCCTAATGCAAGACAATGCTAGACCTCATGTGGCTGGAGTGTGTCAGCAGTTCCAGCAAGAGGAAGGCATTGATGCTATGGACTGGCCCGCCCGTTCCCCAGACCTGAATCCAATTGAGCACATCTGGGACATCATGTCTCGCTCCATCCACCAATGCCACAGACTGTCCAGGAGTTGGCGGATGCTTTAGTCCAGGTCTGGGAGGAGATCCCTCAGGAGACCATCCGCCACCTCATCAGGAGCATGCCCAGGCGTTGTAGGGAGGTCATACAGGCACGTGGAGGCCACACACACACACACACACACACACACACTACTGAGCCTCATTTTGACTTGTTTTAAGGACATTACATCAAAGCTGGATCAGCCTGTAGTGTGGTTTTCCACTTTAATTTTGAGTAAGACTCCAAATCCAGACCTCCATGGGTTGATAAATTTAATTTCCATTGATAATTTTTGTGTGATTTTGTTGTCAGCACTTTCAACTATGTAAAGAATATTGAATTCATTCAGATCTAGGATGTGTTATGTTAGTGTTCCCTTTATTTTTTTGAGCAGTGTATTTAATGTGATTGGTGATTAATTTACATCTGTCCCGCATTTTAAGGTCAGCCCTGTTACGTGAACTGAACTCTCGTTTTAATATGAAACTTTCCTTTTTTTTTTCAATAGAAACATTGAACATTTAAGTCAATACAGTGTAAAAGCAGTTGAATTGGTTCTACTCTTTTGTCATTTTCAGTTTTTGTGGTGGAAAATTGAGTGGGTCAAGCATAACACATCAACCCTGTCACCCTTAGATAGACAGGCTAGAAATGTTTTAACAAAAAGTACAAATGTGAAGCTTGTATTCAATTACTACTCTGTTGCACACAACAAGCTTCCATTCCTCCTGTCACAAGGGGATTTATGGCTGATTTAAGATGAAATAGTCAACCCTGTTACTTTATTTGGCACTTACTATAGTAATTATTTTATCTCTTTAATTTAACATGTGCTCTTTATGACATAATGTTAAAATTAGGTGAAATTCAAAGTTTTTTTGGCATGGTTACACCGAATTGGTGGAACGACCCACACACTAAAGGACATTTCTGTCAGGAATGCAGGCCTAATGAAATTAGCATGGAAAAGCAATCCTCTTGCATTGTATATAAACTATACTGTAGCAACAGTCAAAATCCCTGATTCCTCCCCAAGAACAGCAGAGGAGTTGGAATTACAGACAACAATCCCATGCTTGGTACATCTACTCTCCAAGCCTTGAGGATCACCCCACCCCCCTCCTCACACAACATCAGTACAGGTGCTCAAGAGGGACATTAGTTAACCAAAACCAGGCTTTCAGAAACATCCTTTCTGACACACCCTACAAGACTAATTTGTTTTGATGTGGTTTTTTATAACGTCAAGTAACGGATTTGGAAATATGGTGTCTCTATATGAAATAGTTTGAAAAACTCCCAAATGTATAAGTGAAATCGAAGCAGATGAAGATAGTGGTCTCTGCTGGTATATTGTAACATTACGTCCTTATTTAAACCTTCCTTCCCAACTTTGCATTTGATAAGGGAGTAAATCAAATCATTGGTTCAAATCCTGTTGTCCACTTGAGGGAATGGGATAAATAACACTGAATTTAAAAAAGAGCTTCGTCTCAAACCTCTTGCTCCGGCCAAGCACTTGTTCTACTCTCCTCTCCATCCTCTCTCAGTTCTTGTATTTTAACTGTGCTTGTGATGCGTTTCGTTGTAGTCCATGATCCTTAGTTGCTGTCTAGGTCGTGCTGAACTGGCCGCCACCACTCCCCCTCCCCTTGCTCCTCCCATCTTCCGTCTGGCACTCTCCTGCTTGGTAGCTCTCTGCTTGGTTTCAGGCAGGTGCTCCTTCACGGGCACAGTGAGAGGGGCACCCAGTATAGAGGCAAGGGCAGGGGAAAAGGTAAGGTTAAGGACAGGGTTAGAGACAGGACACGTCAGAGAATTCCCCAGTGGGGGAAATGAGGGCTCCACACACAGCTCAGTCTTCAGGCCCTGTGAAAGGCCAGCCAGGCGGGGGGGTGGCGGCTCCTCGTCACACTGGCTCTCGCTCTTGTTCCGGAACAGCTCTCGCGCCCGCATGCCCAGGAAGCTCTTGGCGCTGGGGTAGGAGCCAACAGTGAGGGGGGTGGCGTCGGGGGGCAGTGGGGGGGCATGGGTACAGGAAGGCTCCACAAGGAGAGGCTTGGGGACTTCCTGGGTGCCGTTGACCGAGTTGACAGGGAGCTTCTTAGGGGGGTTGTTCACCATAGGTTGCCCTGGAGATAAAGTGCTGCCGTTGCGTCGTGGGGACTGAGGTGGTCTGCCGTTATCTGACCACTCATTGGTTCCTGATGTGACGGGTCCATCTGGCTCCATGATACTGCCATTACCATGGAGACAAGGGAGGAAAATATGGAAGGGGATTACTTTCAATTATAAACTGGGTGGTTCAAGCCCTGAATACTGGTGGCATATCAGAAGCTCTAATTACATTGGTAACCAGTTTATAATAGCAATAAGGCACCTCAGGGTTTGAGGTATATGACCAATATACCAAGGCTAAGGGCTGTATCCAGGCACTTGCGGCATGCAAAACAGCCCTTAGTCGTGGTATATTGGCCACATACCACACCTCCTTGGGCCTATTGCTTAAATATACATTTAGCTTCTAATGGCACATACACCATTCTGCATGTGCATTCCATAAACGTCAACAGTTCGACTGCCATCTCACCTAGAGTCTATAGGAGGGCCAGGATCAGTACTGCTGCCCCCTGCGGAGGGTGTGGTCAGGGTGGCATGACCCTCCATTTCCAGTCTACTGTAGAGCTGCAGCAGCTCCGTCTGCAGGAGCTGGGTCACTCTCCTCTGGGCCTGGTACCTGCTGTCTGACGCCTGCAGCTCACCCCTGCACAGAGACAGTTGGACATGATCATATTACACACTTGAGACAAAAACAGAGCTAGCTGCTGTGCGAACACACAGTTGTGCATAAAAACCCACAAACCAACTGCGTTGATCCAAAGGTCGACACCTTAAAACACAATGAACCTAAATCACCATTCTAAAGGAGCTTCTAAATAAGTCTAGAGGCCTTTTCCACCTCTAAACCCAGAATTCTCATACTTGGCCCGGCCCTTGACGTCCTCCAGAAATTTCTTCTGCTCCACGATGAGGTGTTCCTTCTTGGTGAGCTGTGTCTCCAGCTCGCCCACCCTCTGCTGCGCTGCCTCCAGCTTCTGGCCCTGCTGCAGCAGGCTCTGCCTCAGCCTCTCCACCTCCTTCCCCCAGGACACCTGTACCATCTGGGCCTCCTACAGTGAGAAAGAGAGGGTGTTGGTGTGGGAACTGTTAAACTAGTCTGGCCAGGGTTTGGCCAGTGGCCTCCATGAGAGGTATCATCTGGTATGCATAGAGTCATAGTACCCATAAAACCTAGCGGTCAAACAGGGAAATAGTTCCAATTGTCCACCATTCATTTTTCCGTAGCGGATTTTATAAACACTTAAAATAAGGGCTGTGTTTCGTGTAGGCTTTCCCTGGCGTGGCGTTTTGATAACCGTGTAAATCTCTCTCCGACAAGGTGACTTGTGTCAATATATTTGCCTGCATTTACACCCCCCAAAAATGTTTTAATGCTAATTAGCTGCTAATGTGGCCATCATACAGAACTACAAATGCCATGTCTGGATGAGACTGCCAAATCGAAGCAAAGGTAAGAATCTCTGGGTTAACTATCTAATGTTAACTAAATTTAGTAATGAATAAATTGGCAACTTCTATAAAATGTACAATTCTGTGAACTGTCTTGGGTAGGTTTTAAAATTACACAATACCTGTTTAGCAAAGGTGTCAGCTAAAGATGACATGCAGGAGCTTGTAGGGATTTGTAGTCTTGCATGATGTCTACTTTGATGCTAATGAGCATTTTCAAACCCGAGAGAATAAATAAATAAATAAATAAATATATATATATATATATATATATATTTATTTTTTTTACAGCCATCTTGTCTTGAGATTTACACGGTTATCAAAAATCCAACGGAAAAATTAAAGGTGGAAAAACTATTGGAACCATTTCCCTGTTTGACTGCTAGGTTTTATTACCACACATACTATGACACATCCACTGTGGGCCTCTCTCTATAGGTTGTTGTTCCTCTCCAAATACATACGTCCCTGACAACTTTTACCAGAATGCAATGGAACACAATATGGAAGACAGGTGTTCTGTCATGGCGGAGACATCGATAGCAACTTTGATTAATACAGCTTTTACCCATGCAGTAGTACTGATTCTGTTCCTTTTTTCACCCTAAGTTCCTCCTATATGTTCTCAGTGGCCCTTGGTCCCTTACCATGGCATTGTCTGAGCCTGTGTGCTGCTGCCGCTGTTCAGCCAGCTTGTGGGCCTCCCCCAGGAGCAGCAGCTGCTTGTTCAGGAAGCTCATCTGCTGCTGGGTGCGCTCACTGGTGCTCAGCTGTAGGACACATGGGACAACCAATCAGAATGGAGACAAACCCAACAAAGCCCTCGGTTTGGTTTATTTATGGATACACTATGTTCTTAGTCCTTTTATCTTTGCACATACAGCATCTGATTTACTACAAGTGGCAAGCAGTTTATCCATGTTGATTGATTTTACAGCAGCAGAGCAAGTAGAACTAGATGAGGTGCCTCACCTTGGTAGTCATCTGGTTGAGAAGGTGCCCCGTGTGACACACCTTGTTGTTGGACCTCTGCAGATCTGCCTCCAGCTCGTTCATCTTCTTCTGATACTCATTCAACTGACTCTGGAAAGGATTATCAGAGAGGGTACAATACAGTGTATGGAAGATTTGATATACATAATTCTATGCGTTTGTGTGTGCGCGCATGCGTGCATGCATATGTGTAAATGTAGTCATGCGTCTGTCTACCTGTAGTTCCTGGTTCTTGGTGTAGTAGTCGTCCCGGCCCTGTTGTAGCTGGCGGACCTGGCTGTGTAGTCTGGTGACCACGGTCTCTCGGTCATCCCACAGCTGTCTGCAGCGCTGCTGCTCCACCTGCAGACTCTCCTTCAGAGACACGATGTCCACACTCTGGAGGTTCAGCTGGTCCTTCTGCAGGCAGATACAGTGAGAGGATGACAGACCGCTCACCGTTTGATGAAATCTACAACGGCATAGGATTTAATAAAACAGCTCATTTGGGAACCTTTTTTCACCATATGCAACAGAGGAAAACCTACTCTACTGAGCCACTACAAGCAACAAAGTCGGTGAGTGAAATGGATCAAGAGCAGGCTCCTGTTTTGTGATACTTATCAAAACATCTACTCCGTGATACTTTCAAAGATAACCGTCTTAGAAAGCCACGATTCCAACACCACTACCTCCCAACCAATTCACACTAGTTCTGAGAAGCTACAGGACAAATCCAGGAGGGGAGGATCTGGTGCATTTATTACCATGGCGTTGTTCTGTTCCTCCAGTGCGGTGGCGTTGATGACGCGTCGCAGTAGGCGTCGGTTGCGGACGGCGTGCTGCTCTCGCTTGTAGCGTTCGTACAGCAGCTGGCTGTGCAGCAGGAGCAGCTGGCTACGCAACGTGTGCAGCTCGTCCAGCGGCGCCGTGCCTGGGGGGGGGACAGGCACAAAGCAACAACCAGGAAAATGATGACAGTCATAAAATGATAATACTGAATTAATTTGGTTCTTCTCATGCAATGTCAACAAGGAACTTTGAGCACATTGTTTGCAGGAGTTAACTGTTAACTCCACATTGTACAAGTTGTGGGTTTTTTCACTGGGTAGATGTGAAGTTTATGATGGATTGATTGTATTTCTAACCCTCTCCTAATGCTATTCTGGGCTCAAACAGTAGTACTGTTCAATATGTAGATATAGCTTTGCTTCTATGGTTCATTAGCACTAATTTCATCAGGCCCACATACACAGTACATAACACCTACATAAAGTAATATCTTGAACATTGATTATTCATAATCCTTTAGTTATGTATGAAAGTGGTATGACTAGTTCACTGTATGTAGTCACACTAACACAGAAAAAAGGGAACTGAGTAGGTGTATATAAAATAAAACCGGCAGATAAAATCTGAGAACTTTACACAAAGGCCTCAGAGTCATGAGGGAACTTACATAAGTTAACCACAAGCTCTTTGTGGAGTTGGTTTCACACACACACACAATCAAAAATACATGACTTATATAAACTTATTCAATTCCAATGCTCTAACTTGGCAGGGAGAGAGGGAGGTTTGGCCCATACACAAGGCATACAGTGATCAGCAGCTGGAGATGGTTAAGACAGAGACTTTTGTTCCCATCCAGGGAAGACGTCACATAGCAGCTAGGATTCTCTCAACTGCTTCTGTACCGTTTTAATACTATTCTACCTAGGAATACATGATATCGGAATCAGACCATATTAGCTAAAAATGCCAACATTGGTATCGGCCCGATGTCTAGTTTAACACCGATGTGCAAAGCCGATGTCAAAGCTACATGTGCAACACAGCATTCCTAACCTAGCCCACAATGTCTGCTGTTTGGATTGAGCAGTCAACAAGTCGAGCAGTCATTTGAAAGAGTAAGAACATTTCATTCAGACAACTCAAAGGGCAAAATCCATTAAAGCCAAGTTAAAGGAATTCATGGCCCTTGACAATCAACCGTTCTCTGTCGTGGGTGATGTTGGCTTTCGCCGACTGGATGGGCACCAGTACACGTTGCCCTACTGGAGTTATACAGTAATAGCGTCACTGCTATTAGCTTCACGACATACACACTATGGAACGCCGTTTGGGTCTTTGGTCAAATAACACTATTTGAGGCATTAAATAAGCTTTTAATTTGACATGTCAAATTACAGTTTTATCATAGAATGTTGTGTGGGCTGAATTTGCACGTGCAAGCCAGGTGCCACCACTACTATAAGTAGCACTGTCAAAGCTGTACAAAAAGTCTGCAAACACCGGCCACAAACTATGTGTTTACAATACAGTGTTGGTAATAAAGCATTATTTGTTTGACCGCAACTTCTGGGGTAGCTATCTTTAGCTTGGTACCAAGCTAGCACCAATACAACCTGCGTGAAAACAATGCCCAGTAGAAACTGCAGTCATTTTGATTATGAGCAACGATTTAGGAATCCTTGTGAGTAAGTGTTAGCTAGGTTGTCACTTGCGGTTCGCCTATTGAAATTGAACTTCAGTTCATGAAAATAGCTAGCCAGCTACTTAACCCTGTTGCCCAAAGCTAACGTTATAAGCAGCCAGCTAGCTTCATCTGGCTAGTGAGGCTCGACCAGACCAAGTTGTGTTGTGCAGCTAGCCACAATATGGATTAGGCACTAGGGGAATTTGGGGTTTGCCTTCAAAATAAAAGTACCTCTTTGAAAGTGCTGCAGAAGGTTACAATTGGTGGAAACATGCCATATTTAGACTAGGTAATGTTAACCAAGATTGGAATGTGTAGCAATGAAATGGGTATAAGTCTACTCGTGACACCCACAGAACACAACTGTGAAAAATGTACGCAGATATTAGCGTTGTAGCTCTTATCGCGGGACTGTGACTGTGAAATCACCTCCCCAGTCAGCCTATTGTGTGTAGTGACATTCATATTGCACTGTACAGCTTTACCTAAGGATTGGGATCAAATGGGGTATCAGTCAACTCAACACCCAAGATATTTTTTCCCAATGTCCTCCTCAGAGTTATCAGTGTTCAGCACACATTGGTTGACAATAAATGTGGCTCAATTCACAATTGTTTCAGAGTCCCGCAATAAGACCTACAACGCTAATGTTCTATGGGTGTCACTGAGTAGACTGATACCCAATGTTATTGATCCATAATCCATAGGTAAGGCTGTACAGTGAAATTAGAATTGCATTGGGGGCATACTTAAGTATGATTTCAACAGATGTAAAATTAACAAATTGTCTTTTGTCTTCCAACCTCGTTTAGCATTATCTATTCAATTATAGCATAATTCTACTATTTGTATTAATTTGCATCACTGTCACATTTTTATTTTGAAGGCTAACTGCAAAGTCCACTATTGTGGCTAGCGTCACATAGATGAGTTCGCCCACCATTAATCAAATAAGAACTGTCTTATAAATTAGGGTTTATTTTAGATGACACTGAGCTATATAGTTAGCTAGCTAACTATAGCTACTGAAATATGGTCTTTTTGCCATGTTTTTGGGGAAGAACATTGTTTGCATCCATGAGCTAGCTAGCTTTCTTTTTTTTATGACCAGCACTGTAGGTTCGCGAGACAACTTTACCAGCATCACAGCATACGTATTGATGAATCGTTGTGACATACGAGTGATGGTGTAATCAATGTGTAATAACTACATCAAATGAATGAACGAGTTAAATTATGTGACGTGCAGTCATATTCAGGTCCTGATTGGTCAACAGCTTATTTGACACGTCAAATAGTGTTATTGACACTCAAGACCCAAACGGCGTTCCATAGTAAGAGAAATCCTGGTTGAGAATGAAACGACAGAACAACGAAACAGCACAGCAAGTAAGTGAAAGAAAAAGGTTTTGATTATGTTTTACTGGTAATACGTAAATGCCAACAAAATAACTTTTTGGTCAGTGTGGTGTGTAACCTTTAATTTAACTAGGCAAGTCAGTTAAGAATTTAATTTTATTTACAATGACCCGCCTAGCCCCGACGACGCTGGGCCAATTGTGCACCACCCTATGGGACTCCCAATCACGGCCCGATGTGATACAACCTGGATTCGAACCAGGGACTGTAGTGACGCCTCTTACACTGAGATGCAGTGCCTTAGACCGCTGCGTCCATGTGTGTTAACTATTTAACTGTACTAGAATGCTTAAAATGCTGCTAAAATGTAAAATATCAGTATCGTTTTTTTGGGGGTTAGGAAAATATTAGATCAGTATCGACCAAAAATGTCATATCGGTGCATCACTAATTCTACCTCCAAAGGCACTTATGAGTGGGAGAACACTGTCAAATAGCCTCAGTTTATGCCTGATGTAGGGTAAACACATCATGAGGCCTAAATGTCCTGAAAGTTTTATCAGTGTTCCACTGTTGCACTAGCTGAAAGTACAGTGCTGCTGCTGTACTCTGGTGGTGGTTGTTTACCTCCAAAATGCGTCCAGTCAGCTGACTTGCTTGGCAAAGGTAATCTGTAAGAGAGAGAGGGAGAGTCATGACTATTTAAAAAACTGGGTCAGTTCAACAGAGTCAGCATTGGGACAGTATATCAGACTCAGACACCACCATAGAAAAATCTGAATGGTTGATCCCAGTCTTCTGGACCTATCTGGGCTTGGAGACACACCTTTCTGTGTACGGGGCCTCTGTCCCAGTCAATTATATCCCTCAAGCAGGGTATGGCCTGCTATTGAGCTTTGGGGAAGATACTAAAGAGGTGGGGGCGGCGGGGGATGAAATGAGCAGAGCCAGATTGTTCTGTGCAGAGCTCCAACTCTGCTGACACTGGTCCCTTCTGTTGTTGTATTATTGGCTTAGGAGCGAGGACAGTGTGTGTGTGTGTGTGTGTGTGTGTGTGTGTGTGTGTGTGTGTGTGTGTGGGGGGGGGGGGGGGTCAGACAGTGCCTGTAGTTGTTCAACTGAGTTTTACCCGTGGGCCAGGGCAATGGAGTGGAAAGGACCCAGCCCAGTTCTACAGTGAGCTCACATCACATACTCTGGCTTTCCTTTGCCTTCAACACTTACAGCTCACTGACAGCCATGTTCTTGGACTAGGTACTAAGACGACCCATAATCAGATGGTTTTGATGGAGACTGCTAAGCATAAAGTTGGTCAGACAGTTGTGATTTCACACAGATACTAAAAGCTGGACCCCTCACCTGTTGAGCACCTTGTCGTGTGCGTCGCTTCCCTGCTGAACGAGACGATCCAGCACCTCCAGGGGGGAAGCCGACACCCTCCCCTGACCCTCCTCCTCCCTGTCCTCCAGCACCTCCTGCCGCTGGCACAGCCTCTCGAGAGCAGCCCTGCCCAGGGCCTCTGATGTCCTCCTCCCCACGAAGAGGGACGCAGCCCGGGGCAGAGCCAGATCAAACAGGGCCTCATAGGGCAGGGAGTGGTTCTTGATGGAGGGGCTGGGGGAGAACAGGCCACCGAACTTGGCCATCTCATACTCCGGGGCAGAGGGGCTCCGGTGGAGTGGGTGTTCGATGGGGCTGAAGGGACACATGGGTTGGAAAGACCAGGACTGCTCTAGGGCCGAGCCCCTACTATTGTCCCCACCACCATTAGCGCCCTGGGCATTCTCCAGTGCCTTGTCTGGGGTGGACACCGCATGGTGGGGGTCCCGGGGCAGCATGAGGCCACCCAGTGGGTGGTTGGGCAGGGCCTTCTCCTGGGTACCTGTCAGGGTCTCAGTGGTGCGGTAGAACGGGGAGTCAAAGCCCCTCAGGGCAGCCAAGTCTCGCTTGTCCTCTGTGATCTCCAGGAGCTCCTCTGTGATGGCAGCTGGTGTGTTTTTGGAGAGGTAAAACAGGGGACATAAGGACGCTTGTAGTGAAACAGGCTTTTGGAGTCATTGGTGCATTAAGACTATTGCTATGAAATGTATATGGTTCCCTCTCATTCAACTGACATTTTATGTCAGTCTCATTTAGACCAGCACACTCCTATTCTCAGACAGTGTACTCACCTTCTTCCCTCTCCTTCTCTGTCCTCAGCTGAAGCTCCAGCTCCTGCTCCTGCATAAAGACTGAAAGTTCTGTCAGCGTCATGGAAATGGTCCCACCACCACTTGCATCTAGTAAACAGAAGACAGCCAATAAACATACAGTTTTACATAAAACAATCTTCCACCAGAGAACATGGACCGACAACGGTTAAGAACCAACGACTTGATAAAAAGCATACAAATGTAATATCCAACTCCACATTTTTTGATGATGACTGACCTCTGTTGTTGATGACCTCTTCATCTTTCTCAGGATCTCGGATTGGTTCTTGCCTCACCAGGCTAGGTTTGGATGCTTCTACAGGGCAGCCATGCTGAAAGTGAACAGTTTATTGTAATTTGTATTAAACCTTTATTTAACCAAGTTCTCTTCTTACTACACTACAAAGGCCAATAATGCTCATCGTGGGCATGGATGTCATACTCTACCTTCCGTGGTGGACTAGCGGTGTTGGATGTCAGGGGGATGGTGGGGAACTCATCAGAGAGGGTGGGGGGCGGGGAGGTGGTGGCAGGAGTACTTGAGGCAGGTGTTCCTTTCCCTCCTGCTTACAGAAAACAGCAATTAGGAACAAATACCAACGGAAATGTCTTGTAGGATTAATCACATGGCAAAACCTCACATATACATGCAGGGATCAGTTTCTAAAGCATGATCGTTATATGAATAAATATTGTTTATCAAATCCATATTAAAAACACAAGATATTGTAATAGGCCTTTTTACACTACACCGGTTTGAAACCGGTTTCATGACACATATGCTACATATACACAGGCAGTCCAACTGTGACTTATGCCCAATTATTGGCAAAAGAGCTGATCTGATTTGTCAAAAGACCAATTTGTTAAAAAAAGATTACACAGACAACCCACAGTTAAACACCGCCATATTTTTACAGTGTAAAGATCTGGTTTCCAATCTGACTTCCCCAAGCCACATCTGGACGTAGTTTGGGGGACACACTTCTACACCACATAACCCCTCTGAGTGGTATAGTGTAAAGACAATGGCTTTCCGACACCATTCTATTTCTATGGTGCAGGCACATGAAGCTATGTAAGGAGTGCAAAAAGTTATATTTAAAATCTGATGTTGAAGACAAATAGTGCTTAACATATTTTAAAGGTTTCTAAAAGCATGTTGGTTATATCATAAAAGTCAATATTGTTTATGAAATCTATACTGAACAAAAACGTAACATGTTGGTCCCATGTTTCATGAGCTGAAATTAAAGACCCCAGAAATGTTCCATATGCACAAAAAGCTTATTTCTCTCAAATGTTGTGCACAAATGTGGTTACATTCTTGCTAGTGAGGATTTCTCCTTTGCCAAGGTAATCCATCCACCTGAAAGGTGTGGCATATCAAGAAGCTGATTAAACAGTATGATCATTACACAGGTGCACCTTGTGCTGGGGGCAATAAAAGGCTACTTTAAAATGTGAAGTTGTGTCACAAGACAATGCCACAGATGTCCAATTGGCATGCTGACTGTAGGAATGTACACCAGAGCTGTTGCCAGAGAATTTAAGGTTCATTTCTCTACCATAAGCTGCCTCCAACGTAATTTTAGACAAGCCCCACAACCGCAGACCACATGTAACCACGCCAGCTCAGGACATCCACAACCGGCTTCTTCACCTGCGGGATCGTCAGACCAGTCACTCGGACAGCAGATGAAACTGAGTATTTCTGTCTGTAATAAAACCCTTTTGTGGGGAAAAACTCATTTTTATTGGCTGGGCCTATTCCCTCCCAAGCCCACCCATGGCTGTGCCCTTGCCCAGTCAAAAACCCATTAGATTAGAGCCTAATGAATTTATTTCAATTGACCGAATTCCTTATATGAACTGTAACTCTAAAATAGTTGAAATTATTGCATGTTGCGTTTATATTTTTGTTCAGTATGTTGTATAGATTAATTATCCCTTTTCACCTGATGTGCTGTGGACGCGGTGGCCTGAGAGGTAAGAGGCACTATGGGAGAGCTCTGGGTTAGGTGACATGCCCCTGGAGGAAGGGGGTGTGGCCATTCCACACTGGGAGGAGGGGCTCCACAGTTCTTTTCCCCCACAGGCCGAGTTGAGTTCACAGCTAGAGTTCTGAAGGAAGACATTCACAATGTTACCAGTTAAAGTTCCAATGCAGCCATTTTTATCCCAATATCAAATCATGTCTGGGTAACAATTAAGCACCTTACTGGGATTGCTTTCAATTAAAATTGTCAAAAATAACAATAGCTTAAAAAAATAACAATCCCAATAGCTTCTTGGCAAAGAGCATTTTCTCATGCAAGAATTTTACTAGGACTGTCAAAGTGGTCTGAGTGAAAACTGAAAACTAGCTGTTATTGGCATAGAGGTTTGGAACTCTTTCTATTGGTCTGTTAACTAATTTGGTGACGCCACCAGGCAGGCCAAAACTCCATCCCACCAAAACAGGCTGACATTTCAGGTGGTCTTTTCAAACAGTTCTTACACTAAAATGGCATTATCAAAATTTAATTTCACAGTATTATTCCAACCTCAAAAACGCAAGAAAATCATGTTTTTGACTGCACAGGGCTTTAAGAATTAATTCCACAAATTGTTGATGATGTGGTATACTATTAATTGTAACTGGAAATTTGGCTACATTATTTTTTACCGGATTTCAGGTTTCTACAGACAAATCCTCAGCCAGACAGACAGACTCAGAGTGCTGAACAACACCAGGACCCCCTGCGTGGGCCGCACACAAATAGAGAGGGACAGACAGCGTCGCCAGGGCAACCAGCCCATGTGACAGACCATATTGGGATGGCAGGACGGGGGCGTAAGGGCATGTTTTCTGTTTTCTAAGGCCTGACACCACCGCCCGCCAGTCTTGCCCACTCTGATGACTCAAAGCCGCTCCTCCCTCAGCTCTCCTTGCTAAAGCACTCCCTCTCCAAAAACAAGGGGGCGATTCATAGGCTCGGAGGGGAGAGGGGGAGGCCAGTGGGTTCAGGGACAAGCGATTGACTAAGAACATCTGACACAGCCAATATATCAAGTGTTAACACCCTCTGCAAAACAACAAGAAATGCATAGAGAAGAAGCAACAGCAGCAGCAATCAGCGGCTGCTCACTCTGGCTGACACTGGCCTCCAACAAACACGTTCTATCTAGGAACTAATCTGGACACATTTGCTATGGGTCAGTGCCGTGAAAATATGTGCAACAGAAATGCTGTGTATGTCTGTGTTACCTGACGTCTGGAGGTCTGGGGGCTGCGATAGGAGGACTGAGTCCCTGACAGAGGGGGCAGGGACAGGGGTGGTGGTTGGGGCTGGCGTGGGGCAGATAAGGGGGTCAAAGAGGAGCTTCCTGTGGGAGAAGAGGAACAGTCTGACTCACTCTTACATTGATGTGTTAAATAAATCTCCATTCATTCTCCACTTATCAACAAAACCATAATCTCCTCATTACAAACCAACTATGCCATCCGGCAGCCAAACAATGCTAGAAACACATTTTTTCAGATGACTGCTAGTTAGAATTCACACGACTAAGTGAAAAAAAATTGAAACAAATTCTGAACATCAACAATACTCAGTGAGAACACCAAACAAATATATGTCATTCCTATCCACCAAAGGGAGGTGAGAGGTGGGGGGGCGGGTGATCTCACCAAAGCTGCTGTGGAAGTCTGTGTAGGGGCTAGAGGCTGAGTCTTGTGGACAAAGCTGCATCTGGGGGTAGAGGTTCTCGGGCATGGTCGCATAGCCCTCCTCACACGACGCTTCCTTGGGGTCCAGAGACACTTTGGCGCATTCAATGACGATGTCATGGATCTCAAATCTCTTCCATCTGCAGAGGGACAGAACCGTCAATCCAATTGAGAAAACAATGTAATAATAATTTCTCATTTGTTCATACAGCAGATAATCTCTTGATTTGGTTGACAACAAAAAAAAGGTATATAAACAAGAGTGAAGATTGAGAGCTGTGATTGACTGACCTGGTGGGATCAAGCTCATGGTCCTTAGTTCCAGTCACTAGTTCCGGGTGTATACGGACGTGTTCCAGCATTGGCTGCAAAGAAAATGGGAAAGAACAAAAAATAATTACAGAACCATTTAGATACACATTCATATTATATTTCTATGGGTAGAATCTCTTCCTGAAGACAAATCAACATAATAAATTGAAGATTGATCAATTGAAACAGCTGTGATCAATTGAAACAGCTGTGATCTGTCACCTTCACCACTTCCTCAAAGGTGTCCATGTTCTCCTTCATGCTGTAGTGGGAGCGCAGGTAGGACACAAAGTTGCAGGGGTACATGCCGTAGAGGCGGTGGAAGAGCGAGTAGACGCTGGCGTGCAGGTGGATGAGGTATACCTCGGAGACGTGGCCTGGTGTAGGCAAGAAGAACAGGAGAGAACATGATGTCAGGTCAGGGGCAGCAACGTGAACAAAAACAGTCCATCCAAAACCACACCTGGCTCTTGTCGGGTTCACCTAGGGGTCATGAAAAGGGTTGTACCAAAATGTTTGATGTATTAGAAAAAAATATTATTATGCTTATGTTTTATTAATAGAAGGGGAGGGGTTAAAAGACCCCTCCCTCCTTACATTTATAGGGTTTTAGACTACTGATTAATAATAGATATATTCATTGTAGAAGTTTAGTATTGTTCTACATTTGTATTTTAGTTCTCTCTTTCTTTTTCTGCCTCATTATAAAGAGGCACTTAGACAGAACTCTGCAGGGGAGTGAAGGAGATAAGACTAGGTAAACATGCCACAATAAATTAACTTTGGGGCAAGGGGACATTTACTGCTAAGTGTTTAGCTAACAGTAAAGGCCCTGTTTATACAGCTTTCTAGGCATGGTTTTGGTCCCAGGAGTAGAGGATGATGATATAGGCAGTGACATCACCAGGGTGTGACTCAGGGTTTAATAAAACCACTGGAGACCTTTTGTTGGATGCAGAACTTACTCGGAAACATTTGTGCTATGTTCCTGTTTGTCAACTTCTGTCTGCAATTGCATTAATTAAGGTTTTGAACGATTTAATTAAAGATAATGTCATAATGCTAATTTCACCAATGATTGACAAGGACGGACGTAAGGAATGAAACCCTAACACTCTACCATTTCCAATATTCTCATAGTGAGAAAAATTCTCTTATGAGAGAATTAATTCACATAATACAAAAATCTGGCGCTTTAAGCTAGAGGTGTTGTTTTTTTGGCATTGGAGGCGTCTCAAACCACTACATCTGTCAATGTAACATTTCTGCATCTGCGGTGAAAGGTGTCAGAGATAGTCTGACATACACTGCTCTGAGACATCCCGAAAATCAGTCTTCTCACAAAATCGTCGGTAGCCTCCGAACAGTTTGACCTACAAACTATTATGACCCCTTTATGGAAATATGACTTGTCTGAAGGTCCCCCGGAACCAGTTGAAAACATTTATGGAAGTACAGTATATATGGTGACCGTTTAGTGAAAAATATAAGGGGTTAAATACAAAAAATGTTCCCCGATCTGTCTTATATCGCTCAGATATAGGATAGACAATTCAGAACAAACTTCCTTTAGATCTTTTTTTTTGGGGGGGGGGGGGGGGACTGTTGTTCCATATAGTGAATCTGTTATTCAATGAGTTTGTATGGTCCAATAGCAGTAAGGTCAAAAACTATTTATCAAATAACTTTAAAATCAAATAGCAAAATTATCCTTGGTATGATCTTCTTAAAACAATTCCATATAGCTTAGTACTGCCCCTGGCTAAGACTTCATAAAACAGCTCCTCAGTCTTTTTTTATTACCTGGGTTCTTCAGGTTCCAGGAAGCCAGGCGTCCAAAGATGTCAAAGAACTCATACAGGTGTTGTTTGCCAGCCTGGGGGATCATGGGTAGCAGAGTGATCAACACCAGGACTCCAGTTATGAGGACCACAACGTCTGAATCCGTCTGGACACCAAGGAAAGAGAAACATTTAACATGATACAAATTAAAAGAGGTCCAAGACACTTGATATAATACGCCTGTGCTTCTTTGTATTCCTAGAACAAAAAACATATATTAAAAGAGACCTCTGTGGCTATCTTTCCCTCCTACCTAGAATAAAACATTCAGTATTTTTCTTTTTTTTTATACCTTGAGGCATTTGAGCAGCGAGAGCAGCAGCGGGTAGCGGGCGATCTTATGGATCCAGGACGGCTGCTTGCGGACTACGTGGCCAAGCAGAGTGAGGGTGGGCAGCCGGCAGGCCTGTTTGGTCATACACTCGTTCATCTTGTCCAGCAGGTGCTGTGGTGGGCAAATTAGAAACATAATTGGGCTTTAAGACTAATTCTATTCATTGTTACTTAATGTTTTATTTTGATCAATTATGGAGAGTTAAAGTTATTTAATTAACAACGGATGAAAAATGGGAGTACATTAAGGGGATGGGGGTGTAAGGCAGGTCTCACCTTATCATGTGGCTCTCTGACTGACGAGAGGATATGCATGGCCTGGGCCGAGTTAGTCTCCAAGAAGTAGTCCACCAGTCCATTCAGCAGCATTGACCCTCGCTCTGCACAGAGAGGAGAATTAACATAGTTCCAACATCCACATTAAGGCCCACAATATGGCTACAAAATAGCATTTGCCATAGCCCTATATTACAGAGTACAGGTTAAAAGGATGACTGTTCAAGTCCAAAAACACCATATTAAAAGCAGAGTTCTCACCAGTGCTGAGGTGCTCATTGATAAGGCCTTTGATCTCCTCCAGTTGGCGTATGTCAGAGGACTCCAGGAGAGGGAGGAGGTCCCCAACGTTGGGCTGCTCTCTGGCCATGTTGACAGCGGAGGGTGAGGTGGTGGCAGACAGTCTCCGTCAAGGCCTGGAGGGCAGGGGGTGTCCCAGTCGTCTCTCTCACAGCGTCCTGCCTGGAGGGCTCCCTGGGCCTCCGGCCAATACAGTCTCCAGGCACCACTACAGGACAGGGCAAGCAACAAGACAGTAAAGGGTCAAACCTGACTCAGCACAAGTCAGAGAACTTCAGTGATACTTTTGGTCATGTAGTGTATGTGGACAGCTGCTAGTCGAACATCTCATTCCAAAATCATGGGCATTACTATGGAGTTGGTCCCCCTCTTTGCTGCTAAAACAGCCTCCACTCTTCTGGGAAGGCTTTCCACTAGATGTTGGAACATTGCTGCGAGGACTTGCTTCTATTCAGCCACAAGCACATTAGCAAGATCGGCACTGATGTTGAGCGATTAGGCCTGACTCGTAGTCGATGTTCCAACTCATCCCAAAGGTGTTTGATGGGGTTAAGGTCAAGGCTTTGTGCAGGCAAGTCAAGTTCTTTCACACCGATCTCGACAAACCATTTCTGTATGGACCTCGCTTTGTGCACAGGGGCATTGTCATGCTGAAAGAGGAAAGGGCCTTCCCCAAACTGTTGCCACAAAGTTAGAAGCACAGAATTTTCTAGCACGTCATTGTATGCTGTAGCGTTAAGATGTCCCTTCTAGAGGACGACCGATTAATCGGAATGGCCGATTAAAAGTTTCAAGTTTTCATACCTATCGGAAATCAGTATTTTAGGGCACTGATTTAAAAATTATATATTTTTACATCTTTATTTAATCTTCATTTAACTAGGCAAGTCAATTAAGAACACATTCTTATTTTCAATGAGGGCCTAGGAACGGTGGGTTAACTGCCTCGTTTAGAGGCAGAACGACAGATTTTCACCTTGTCAGTTCGGGGGATCCAATCTTGCAATCTTACAGTTAACTAGTCCAACGCTATAACGACCTGCCTCTCGTTGCACTCCACAAGGAGACTGCCTGTTACGCAATTGCAGTAAGCCAAGGTAAGTTGCTAGCTAGCATTAAACTTATAAAATCAATCAATCATAATCACTAGTTAACTACACATGGTTGATGAGATTACTAGATATTATCTAGCGTGTCCTGTGTTGTATATAATCTGACTGAGCATACAAGCATCTGACTGAGTGGTGGTAGGCAGAAGCAGGCGCGTAAACATTCATTCAAACAGCACTTTCTTTGCGTTTTACCATCAGCTCTTCGTTGTTCGTCAAGCATTGCGCTGTTTTTGATTTCAAGCCTATCAACTCCCGAGATGAGGCTGGTGTCATCGAAGTAAAATGGCTAGCTAGTTAGCGTGCGCTAATAGCGTTTCAAACTTCACTCGCTCTGAGCCTTGGAGTGGTTGTTTCCCTTGCTCTGCATGGGTAACGCTGCTTCGAGAGTGGCTGTTGTCGGTGTGTTCCTGGTTCGAGCCCAGGTAGGAGCGAGAAGAGGGATGGAAGCTATACTGTTACACTAGCAATACTGAAGTGCCTATAAGAACATCCAATAGTCAAAGGTTAATGAAATACAAAATGGTATAGAGGGAAATAGTCCTATAATAACTACAACCTAAAACTACTTACCTGGGAATATTAAAAGGAACCACCAGCTTTCATATGTTCTCATGTTCTGAGCAAGGAACTGAAACATTAGCTTTCTTACATGGCACATATTGCACTTTTACTTTCTTCTCCAACACTTTGTTTTTGCATTATTTAAACCAAATTGAACATGTTTCATTATTTATTTGAGGCTAAATTTATTTTCTTGATGTATTACATTAAGTTAAGTGTTCAGTCAGTATTGTTGTAATTGTCAGTATTACAAATAATTTTTATTTATTTAAATCTCCAATAATCAGTATCGGCGTTGAAAAATCAGAAACGGTCAACCTCTAGTACCTTCACTGGAACTAAGGGGCCTAGACCGTACTATGAAAAATAGCCCCAGACCATTATTCCACCTCCACCAAACTTTAATTGGCACTATGAATTCTGGCAGGTAGCGTTCTCCTGGCATCCACCAAACCCAGATTTGTCTGTTGGACTGCCAGTTGGTGAAGTGTGATTCATCACTCCAGAGAATGCATTTCCAATAGCGGCGAGCTTTACACCACTCCAGCCGACACTTGGCATTGCACATGGAGATCTTAAGTTTGTGTGCGGCTGCTCAGCCATGGAAACCCATTTCATGTAGCATCCAACGAACAGTCCTTGTGCCGACGTTGCTTCCAGAGGCAGTATGGAACTCATTAGTATGTGTTGCAACCGAGGACTGAAGATTTTTACATCGATACGCGCTTCAGCGTCCCGTTCTGTGAGCTTGTGTGGCCTACAATTCGCGGCTGAGCCACTGTTGCTCGTAGACATTTTAATTTCATAATAACAGCACTTACAGTTGACTGGGGCAGCTCTAGCGGGGCAGAAATGTGACTGACTTGTTGGGTGGCATCCTATGACAGTGCTGCGTTGAAAGTCACTGAGCTCTTCAGTAAGGCCATTGTACTGCCAATGTCTAACTATGGAGATTGCATGGCTGTGTGCTCAATTTTATACACCTGTCAGCAACGGGTATGGCTGAAATAGCCAAATCCACTTATTTGAAGGGTTGTCCACATCCTCTTGGCCATGTAGTGCATGTAGGCTATTAGATAAAACATTCTAGAAAAGCATCAATTGCAGCCCAATACCACATGATTATGACCCTCACATAGCCTAATCTAAAAAGTCATAGTGTACTGACAAAATGTAGGACATGAGCAATGTTCTAAATGGCCTTTAGACTAGCTACATACATATTGGTATTATTAGGCTTGTTACAATGCAGTTCCTATGTGCAAAGGGTATAAATAAGGAAACCGGTAGGTACCAATGGTAGTTTTGATAACGCCATGTGAAATCTACCACACTAGTTCTAAAGCAGTGACAAATTCTAAGAAATTCATCACTCTGACCACATTTGGCCCACTGGAACAGACAAAAACATAATATTAATGATCTCTATGATATCTGCACCCACCATCTACCACAACGGTTTGCCATAATATTCTGTGAGTGTTTTCACAGAACTTCTCCTCCCAGTGACTCAACCTTTCAAAGGAAAAGAGGCCATAAATAATCATAATAGACAGGTCATTATCACCAGGGGAGGTCTTAACACCGCTCACCCCTCAACATTTAGCCTACACAGTAATGAAGGCAAGCCACAACACAACCAACAGGAGCAGAAAGAACCTAAAAATCAGTAGTGCATAATACGTTCATTGAAGCTTTATTCTCAAATCGGGCCACACCCCTGGTCTCAATATTTTGGACAAAACGGCAAGCATTATTATTAACTCGTATTCCCACTCCAGTGACATTATAACATTAAGCCTATGTCTTACCCTCCATCCTGTAACTAGGCTACTCTCCTGTTTGATTCTTTACTGTGAGTCAGTGTGTGCACCTGCTGAGAAGGTTGACAGGCAGCCACAACTGTTAGACATCACTGTTCTGGGGCACTCCCCCACTAGTCTCCAAGGGGTCAATTAGCTCCTTAGTCTTAGTGTTGGGCTGGGTGTGTTGAATTAAATTTGAGTGTTTTCAATGTTTAACGTCTTGCAGGACCAGGGCCACAATCAGTGGCACAAACAGGAACAACCCTCAGTGACCTCAAGCAGCAGCAGTGGCTCCGGGAAACTCAGGAAGAGCCTTTTTGCAGCCCCATGAACTTCCATATAAACACCGGAAATTACATTTGGCTGTGTACAAGCTGTTAAAGGGTAGGTAGCACAAACAACCACATGTAACATTTGGATTTTTCAAGTTCTCTATTTTTCAAGTTACTACATAAAACTGATCTGAACGCCAAAGTCATGTCGGAAAATGTCAGAAGCTTATTCCCTATAATATAAACTCCAATAGAAATAACTTCAAATATGTAACTTCACTCATGACTACTGGTTTCAATAAATTAAATTATGAATTTATTGTTACAACTTGCAAAGTCGCTAGCCAACTAGCCTACTAACGATATGTTAGCAGTGCATGAGTCAGACAGTTGCTATCAACCCCTAGCTTACAGCTACATTAAAGTAAACCAATGTTTTGGAAATGCATAACTCCATCATACCAGTTATCAAAGAGTGTTATCTATATGCAGTTATCTTAGCCAGCATCTTAGCCTAGCCAACCACCACAGTTATGGTCAGCAATCTAGAGCCTAACTACAGGAGACCAGCTAGAACACAACAAAAACATAACCGCAGATTAAAAGCAAAGAGAGAACAGAGACTTACAGATTAATGGCTGGGGCCTATCCCATGGCAAAACGTTTAACTTCTTGGTGACAGGGGGACAGTATTGAGTAACTTGGATGAATAAGGTGCCCAGAGTAAACTGCCTGCTACTCTGTCCCAGATGCGAATACATGCATATTATTAGTAGTATTGGATAGAAAACACTGAAGTTTCTAAAACTGTTTGAATGATGTCTGTGAGTATAACAGAACTCATATGGCAGGTAAAACCTGAGAAAAATCCAACCAGGAAGTGGGAAATCTGAGGTTTAGTTTCTCAACTCTTTGCCATTCCAATATACAGTGTAAATGGGGTCATATTGCACTTCCTAAGGCTTCCACTAGATGTCAACAGTCTTAAGAACTTTGTTTCAGGCTTCTACTATGAAGTGGGGGCGAATGAGAGGGGAATGAGCCAGGTGTCTGGCAGAGTGCCACAGGCTCGTGAGGCGTGGTCACGAGAGAGTTAGCTCTCGTTCCATTGCTTTTCTACAGACAATGGAATTCTCCGGTTGGAACATTATTGAAGATTTATGATATAAACATTCTAAAGATTGATTCTATACTTAGTTTGACAAGTTTCTACGACCTGTAATAACTTTTTGTCCTACGTTCGGCTGGACCTGAACGCGCATTTGGATTTGTTTAACAAACGCCCTAACAAAAGAAGCTATTTGGACATAAACAATTAACTTTATCGAACAGATCAAACATTTGTGGAACTGGGATTCCTGTGAGTGCATTCTGATGAAGATCAAAGGTAAGTGAATATTTATAATGCTATTTCTGACTAATGTTGACTACACAATATGGCAGATATCTTTTTGGCTGCTTTGTAGTCTGAACGCTGTACTCAGATTGCATGGTTTGCTTTTTCCTTAACGTGAAATCTGACAGTGGTTGCATTAAGGAGAAGTATCTCTAATTCCATGTATAACACTAGTATTTTCATCAACATTTATGAGTATTTCTGTAAATTGATGTGTCTCTGCACAGTCACCGCATGTTTTATAACTACTGAACGTAATGCGCCAATGTAAAATGAGATTTGATATAAATATGCACTTTAGCGAACAAAACATGCATGTATTGTGTAACATGAAGTCCTACGAGTGTCATCTGATGAAGATCAAAGGTTAGTGATTCATTTTCTCTATTTGTGCTTTATTTTGACTCCTCTCTTTGGCTGGAAAAATGTCTGTGTTTTTCTGTGACTTGGTGGTGACCTAACAACCTAACAAAATGGTGTAAAATACTTGTATGCTTGAGGAATTTTAATTATGAGATATTTGTTGTTTTGAATTTGGCGCCCTTCACTTTCACTGGCTGTTGGCGAGGTGGGACGTTACCGTCCCATATATCCCAGAGAGGTTAAAGGAGCGCAGGTTGATTTAGCTACCGCTGCAGGGGGGTGGGCACCCCACCGGGCTGAAAGAGTAAGGGAAATCCAAAATAGATAGATTCCAGATGTCCATGGTGGAAAAAGTTACAAAACTCCCATAGCCTACTTCACAGAGAACATGTCAAAAAGCAGACAAAACAAAAAAGGAGAACCGACTAGGTACTACACATTTAAAGCAAGCAGGTATGATTTTCTCCGTTGTGAGCCCATGGCATAGACAACACAACCATAAGGTCTGTGAAGAGCATGCTGCATGGCCGCACGTACACAAGGAGCAGATGGGACACATCACACTTCCTCGTGATTGGTGGATTGTAACTCACCACAAACACTTGGTCTGAAATGCAATTACATGCTAGCATGGCTAGTGGCTAACATTTGCCAGCTTGAGCTAGCTACTAAGCTAGCGTCTGAACTCTGTAGCACTAAGTACTTCACTGTCACCGTGGGGAAATGTTGCAGTATCATGTACACATTTAAAGTGGCATTTAAATAGAGTAAACAAATAAATAATTGACAATACAAAATAGCTACATAAAAAAATATATGTGATGGTCACCTCGCTTCAGGTCCTTAAAAAAACAAATGAATGCATAGTTTCTTATGTATTATTTCTTACATTGTTAGCCCAGAAAATCTCAAGTGCTATTACATACGGCCGGGAAGAACCATTGGATATAAAAGCGACATCAATTTACCAACATTACGACCAGGAATACGATTTTCCCCGAAGCAGATCCTTTGTTCGGACCTCCACCCTGGACATGGGACCTTATCCCTGAGGCCGACCCAAAACAGCGCGGTCGCCGCAGGAGAGGCAGACGGAGCGGCCTACTGGTCAGACTTAGAAGGCGAGCACACCATCCACCGTTTCCGAACATATTACTCGCCAATATCCAATCCCTAGACAACAAGGTGGACGAAATTAGGGCACAAGTTGCCTTCCAGAGAG
The DNA here is from genome assembly GCF_045791955.1 of Oncorhynchus clarkii lewisi. NCBI lineage: Eukaryota > Metazoa > Chordata > Actinopteri > Salmoniformes > Salmonidae > Oncorhynchus > Oncorhynchus clarkii. The sequence goes on along the minus strand of NC_092151.1, from coordinate 32,727,433 downwards.
ACAGAGATTGTAACATTCTCTGTTTCACAGAAACATGGCTCACTAGGGATATGTTGTCAGAGTCAGTATAGCCACCCGGTTTCTTCATGCATTGCGCCAACAGAAAGAATCATCTCTCTGGTAAAAGGAAGGGTGGGGGTGAATGTCTTGTGATTAACGACTCATGGTGTAATAATAACATACAGGAACTCAAGTCCTTTTGTTCACCTGACCTAGAATTCCTTACAATCAAATGCCGACCGCATTATCTACCAAGAGAATTCTCTTCGATTCGTCACAGCCATGTATATCCCCCCCCCCCCAACCATATATCCTGAGGCTGCATTTATTGTAGCTGGGGATTTTAACAAAGCTAATCTGAGAACAAGGCTTCCTAAATTCTATCAGCATATCAAATGCGTGACATGAGCTGGTAGAATTGCGGACCATTGCTACTCGAAATTCCGCGATGCACACAAAGCCCTCGCTTCGGCAAATCTGACCATAACTACATTTTGTTGCTACCAGCCTATAGACAGAAACTAAAACAGGAAACACCCGTGCTCAGGTCTATCCAACGCTGGACTGACCAATCGGATTCCACGCTTCAAGATTGCTTCGATCACGTGGACTGGGATATGTTCTGGGTAGCCTCAGACAATAACATTGACGTATACGCTGACTCGGTAAGGGAGTTTATTAGCAAGTGCATCGGTGTTGTACCAACTGTGACTATTAAAACCTGCCCTAACCAGAAACCGTAGATTGATGGCAGTATTCACGCAAAACGCGAACCACCGCTTTTAATCATGGCAAGGCGACTGGAAACATGACCGAATACAAACAGTGTAGCTATTCCCTCCGTAAGGCAATCAAACAAGCAGTGTCACAAAGTAGAGTCACAATTCAGCGGCTCAAACCTCCTCCGTGGCCAACGTGAGTAAAACCCTCGCAAGGCTGCTGGCCCAGGCGGCATCCCTAGCCACGTCATCAGAGCATGCGCAGACCAGCTGGCTGGTGTGTTTACGGACATATTCAATCAATCCCTATCTGCTGTGCCATCATCCCGTAGCACTCACTTCTGTCATCATGAAGTGCTTTGAGAGACTAGTCAAAGATCATATGACCTCCACCCTATCTGATACCCTAGACCCACTACAATAGGTCCACAGACGACACAATTGCCATCACACTGCCCTATCCCATCTGGACAAGAGGAATACCCATGTAAGAATGCAGTTAATTGACTACAGCTCAGCATTTAACACCATAGTATCCTCCAAACACGTCATTAAGCTCAAGACCCTGGGTCTCGACCCTGCCCTGTGCAACTGGGTCCTGAAAGTAGGAAATATCTCCACCCCGCTGATCCTCCACACTGGGGCCCTACAAGGGCGCGTTCTAAGCGGTTTTTGCTGTTTCACACCAAACTGCAAAAAGTGCAAATCAATCCCAGAACAACAGCAAAGGACCTTGTGAAGATGCTGGAGGAAACAGGTGCAAAAGTATCTATATCCACAGTAAAACAAGTCCGATAGACAAACTGGAAGGCCGCTCAGCAAGGAAGAAGAAACTGCTCCAAAACCACCATAACACCGTACTTTTTGGAGAAATGTCCTCTGGTCTGATGAAACAAAAATAGAACTGTTTGGCCATAATGACCATCGTTATGCTTGGAGGAAAAAGGGGGAGGCGTGCAAGCCGAAGAACACCATCCCAACCGTGAAGCATGGGGGTGGCAGCATCATGTTGTGGGAGTGCTTTGCTGCAGGAGGGACTGGTGCACTTCACAAAATAGACAGCATCGTGAGAAAGAAAAATTAGGTGGATACATTGAAGCAACATCAAGACATCAGTCAGGAAGTTAAAGCTTGGTCGCAAATGGGTCTTCCAAATGGACAATGACCCTAAGCGTACTTCCTAAGTTGTGGCAAAATGGCTTAAGGACAAGTCAAGCTATTGGAGCGGCCATCACAAAGCCCTGACCTCAAGCCCATAGAAAATGTGTTGGCAGAACTGAAAAACCGTGTGCGAGCAAGGAGGCATACAAATCTGACTCAGTTACACCAACTCTGTCTCGAGGAATGGGCCAACATTCACCCAACTTATTGTGGGAAGCTTGTGGAAGGCTACCCGAAACTTTTAACCCAAGTTTAATTTAAAATTTAATTTAAATTTAAAGGCAATGCTACCAAATACTAGTTGAGTGTATGTAAACTTCTGACCCGCTGGAAATATGTTGAAAAAAATTAAAGCTGAAATAAATCACTCTACTATTATTCTGACATTTCACATTCTTAAAATAAGTGGTCGTAACTGACCTAAAACAGGGAATTTTTACTAGGATTAAATGTCAGGAATTGTGAAAAACTGAGTTTAAATGTACTTGGTCGACCCCCACCCCGCCACACTGGCAACACTTTAAGGGGCATTGCACTGATAATGGCGCTGAATAAGGAAACGTTCCCGCTCTTAGTGCCAGTCTGCACGTTCAAACTTAAACAATGTAACTAATAATAGCATCTTCATGCTTTCGTTAACTTCTCTAGGGTAGGGGGCAGCATTCTGAATTTTGGGTGAAAAGCATGCCCAAATTAAACTGCCTGCTACTCATCCCCAGCAGATAGGCATATTATTAGTAGATTTGGATAGAAAACACTCTTTAGTTTCTATAACTGTTTTGAATCATGTCTGAGAATAACAGAACTTACTTAGCAGGCGAAACCCCGAGGACAAACCATTGCTACAGATACCTGTTACTTTTCAAACGGGTTTTCATTGGGAATCCAGATTTCTAAGGGACCTTCTTGCAGTTCCTACCGCTTCGACTGGATGTCAACAGTCTTTAGAAATTGGTTGAGGTTTTTCCTTTGTGTAATGAAGAAGTACGGCCATCCAGAACGAGGGTAACTTGAAGTGTACTGTTAGAGGCACGTGAACAGAAAGCTAGCTACAGTTTGTTTTCCTCCTATATTTAACACAGATCATCCCGTCTTCAATTTGATCGATTATTTACGTTAAAAAATACCTAAAGTTGTGTTACAAAAGTAGTTTGAAATGTTTTGGCAAAGTAACAGGTAACTTGAGATATTTTGTAGTCACGTTGCGCTAGTTGGAAACTGTTTTTCTGGATTAAACGCGCCAAATAAATGGACATTTTGGATATATTGACGGAATTAATCAAACAAAAAGGACCATTTGTGATGTCTATGGGACATATTGGAGTGCCAACAAAAGAAGCTCGTCAAAGGTAAGGCAAGAATTATATTTTTATTTCTGCGTTTTGTGTCGCGCCTGCAGAGTTTAAATATGCTTCTTTGTTTACTATGGTGCTATCCTCAGATAATAGCATTGTTTCCTTTCGCCGAAAAGCCTATTTGCAATCTGACATGTTGGCTGGATTCACAACAAGTGTAGCTTTAATTTGGTATCTTGCATGTGTGATTTCAAGAAAGTTTGATTTTTATAGTAATTTATTTGAATTTGGCGCTCTGCATTTTCACTGGCTTTTGGCCAGGTGGGACGCTAGCGCTAGCACTCCAGCCACCCTAGTCATAGACTGTTCTCTCCATCTACCGCATGGCAAACGGTACCGGAGCACCAAGTCTAGGTCCAAGAGGCTTCTAGACAGTTTCTACCCCCAAGCCATAAGACTCTTGAACATCTAATCAAATGGCTACCCAGACTATTTGCATTGCCTCATCCTCCCTCAACTAACCAGTGCCCCCGCACATTGACACTGTACCGGTACCCCCTGTATATAGCCTCGCTATTGTTATTTACTGCTGCTCTTTAATTATTTGCTACTGTTATTTTTTTTACTTAATTTTTTTTGTAAAACTGCATTGTTGGTTAAGGGCTTGTAAGCATTTCACTGTAAGGTCTGTTTTTGATCCTTCGATGTCGGCTTTTCCTATCATTGTGAAGCAGAATTCACCAAGCGTTGGATGGTTCACCCACTAATAGGGAACGTGAGCTGGGTTTAGACCATCAGTTTAGACCGTCGTGAGACGGCGTGTGTCTGTGTCAAAGGGAAGCGGTGGTGGCATAAGGCATGAGTACAGTGATGTCAGTGATGTCAACTGATAAACAAATGGGAAAAAAATAAACAAATAAAATCCAGCACTGTGAGTCACTGTTCATCAGCTGGCATTGTATTTGGCACATGTGACAAATAACAAATTTGGAGAAAACTGAGGATGAATCAACATTGTAGTTACTCCACAATACTAACCTAATTGACAGAGTGAAAAGAAAGCCTACATAGAATAAAATGATTCCAAAACATGCATCCTGTTTGCAACAAGGCACTAAAGTAATACTGTAAAAAAGAAATCTGGCAAAGCAATTCCCTTTTTGTCCTGAATACAAAGTATTATGTTTGGGGCAAATCCAATGACACACATTACCGTACCACTCTCCATATTTTCAAGCACAGCAGTGGCTGCATCATGTTATGGGTATGCTTGTAATCATTAAGGACAGAGGAGTTTTTCAGGATAAAAAAATAGACACGTAATGGTGCTAAGCACAAGCAAAAACAATGGTTCAGCCTGCTTTGCACCAGACACTGGGAGATTAATTCCTCTTACAGCAGAACAATAACTTAAAACAAGGTCAAATCTACACCGGAGTTGCTTACCAAAAAGGCAGTGAATGTTCCTGAGTGGTCGAGTTACAGTTTTGACTTAAATCTACTTAAATCTATGGCAAGCCCTGAAAATGGTTGTCTAGCAATGATCAACAATTGATTTGACAGAGTTACAAGAATTCTCTCAAGAATAATGGGAAAATATTGCACAATCCAGGCACCAAAGGTGCTTCTACAAAGTATTGACTCAGTAGTGTTAATACATATGTAATTTAGATCTGTAAATTAGATTTTTCCATAAATTCACTAGAATTTCTATAAAAATGTTTTCATTTTTTCATTATAGGGTATTTTGTGAGTAGATGGGTGAAAAAAAAATGTACTTATCAATTTTGAAATTGAGGCTGTAACAACAAAATGTGGAATAAGTCAAGGGTTATGAATACTTTCTGAAGGCACTGTCAATCCCAAATACACAAATAAAATAAATAATGATTATGTTATGGTAGCTAGCTAAGCCTTTTTTATTTATAGTTGAATGCAATGAATTAATTAGCTATGGTCATCTACTGTAGTTAGTATTGCACAGTATGCTGACATTTCAGTACTTTTTCAATACTAGAACATAAAAAACTGTTTGGTACTAGAATGTTACTTTACAATGCAAGAATCCAGCCTACAAAGCTGGAAGCTACTGGTAACTTTCCTTGCTAGCTCACAGCTGAAGCTAAAAAAAACTATTCACTATCCTAGTACTTTGGGATACCATAACGCAAAATGCCACCAAAACCATATTAATTTGCAGTTGCTCGCTCACGTCTCTTCCAAAGATGATCTATTGTCTCAGCGAACTGACAGAGAATCTCAATTGCATTCAACTCCTCTCCCCTCCTCAAAACCCATTGTTTGAGAAAGTCAGAGGTCCCTCTCCTCTGACCACCTCCAATGGGTTTTAAGGAGGCGAGAAGAGAAGAGTATGCAATATGATTGCTGCGTGTGGACGTGTTTAACTATTCTTGTGGGGACCAGAAGTCCTCACAAGAAAAGTAAACAAACTGAAATTGTATCAACTGGGGACATTTTGTTTGTCCCCACAAGGTCAAATGCTATTTCTAAAGGGTTAAGGTTACAATTAGGGTTAGGTTTTGGGGTTAGGAGCTAGGGTTGGTTTTAGGGTTAGGAGCTAGAGTAAGAGTACGGGTTAGGTTTATGGTTAAGGAAAATAGGATTTTAAATGAGACGGAATTGTGTGTCCCCACAAGTTTAGCTGTACAAGACTGTGTGTGTGAGAGAGAGAGTGAAAAGAGAATAGGTCTCAGATGGGCCACCCCTTCTTACCTCGTGAATGACATCATTACTGGTTAAAGAGACAGCATACACTTTTATATAAATCTATGCAAAGGTTGTTGATCAGTACAATAAAAGACCCAAAAGGAAGGGAAACAGATTGTCATCTGTAGCCCCATGAAATAAGCCAAAACAAGATTTACCATTCAAATAAATTACCATTGGGTGTTCTGTAGTTAGATTAGTAAAAACAAAGTCAAATTGGTTGTTGAATTGATTCATTAACGCATACATGCCTCTGAAATGTTGACATAAAAAAATTAGAATGTAATGATATTGAACTAATATTGTGTGACTTCGGCTAATATGCCTTCTTTTTTTGCTGTGGTATCAAGTATCCTAGTGCTAAACCTGGTATCGAAGTCAGAATTTTGGTATGGTAACAGAAGATGCTTAGTAAAATTAGGATTGCAGTAGCTTTAGCCTAATAATGGACTAAAGGAGCCTAACATTACTCTTTATAGTCCAAGGACCTTGCATGTTCTGTTTAGAGGTGAATTGGCTGACAGCCAAAACAGGCTAATACTCCATCTAAACGTGAATCGACTGTCAATTGCGGTACTGTCCTAAAAACAAAGCACTCTACTACCATATCACATAAAAATAATTTCACAAATACAAAATATACACTTATTGTACAGCCACGGTTGGCGACACCTTAATTGGTGAATACGGGCTCATAGTAATGACCGGAATAATGGAACGGTATCCAATACATTAACATGGTTTCCATTTGGTTGATACAATTCCATTCCAGCCACTAATATGAGCAATCGTCCCCTCAGCAAACCACTGTGCCGTTTTAACACAGTATTTTTCAGGGACAAGTCGGCATCCGTCCTCGTTAACACACAGGTGTTCGAAGACGCAGATAGCCAATTAGCACAGTTACGAGATAAAAAAGTATAGCTGATGATGAAAAATAGGTTCCTTATGTTTCCAAAACTGTACCAATTCAATGCGTTTTGACGTTCAGAACGAACATCCGGCTCTTAAAGTATCTTCTGGCCGGAGAAGTTATCTTCAATGGGCGCTGAAGGTAGTTAGCTAGCGTCTATGAATGGGTTAGCTTTAGCCTAGCTAGCTAGCTTGACATGAGATGTAGCTACGTTACGCCTCAATATTTGCTCAGGAGGTGACGCAGAAAGCAGCTGCAACATTTCAAGAAGTTGCAGCTGAATACAAAATGGTTAGTAACATCATTCACTATAACTAAGCTCACTATGACTGTCAAATGCTAGCTAGCTGGCTGTGTCGCCAGCTATCTGGAGTGACCACTGACTGTCGTAAACAACTCAGGGGAACAATGGCCAGGGTTTTTGTTGTTTTAGCCGATTGTTTTACAGGAATTATTATTGGTAAGCTGAAAACGATTTCAACATATGCATGTTCGTGAAAGTAGCGATGACTCAAACCATTATTGTCAGTGTCTGTAGAAATAAAATACGTCATATAGCTAACGGTAGCTGTCATTCAGAAAAACAAGTCATTACCGACAACTACCTAGAGAAAAAAAATAGATATTTGACAGTCATGAAAGCGCATCAGAAATTCCTAATAATGCACACACCTTACACGAACGATTTTTTTCCCGTTTGAAATTCACCAGTATATATTTCTATATATCAATAAAATGGACCTGTTTACCTGTTAGAGTCTCTACACTCCACAGGGCGCCGCCATCTTGAACACATCACAGCCCATCCCTCTTTAATCAACCTCCGCTGACTCGCACGCAAAGTAATCCCTTATTAGCGAGCCATTCAGAATCTGACACTGACTAGTCTATTTACCTAAATAATGCTACAGCTAGGCTCATTTAAATACTTCCATTCTGCTTCAGTCATATTTCAGTGCACCGCACTCATGTCCTCAATCCACAAGAAACTTGGCATTGTTTTTCTCATAGGTGGAGGGATGAATTTATCTGTACTGCGGTTTTCGCGTGACGGGCATGAGTCAGGTAGTGAGCGCATGCGCTGAATATAATGGCAACTTTCTAACAATGGCCGGATTCGATTATGCTAAAACACAGTGTCATTTAAAAATCTTCCCATTTTGAAATAGATCCCAATCCTTTTTTTTTTTTATTAACAACAAATCAATACAAAACGTACATGGGGAACACACGTATGTATAAAGAATAGGCAAAGGACATCTGCTAGGGGGTACAATATCCCAATACACAAGGACCTTAAGGGACATACACACATTTATAATTCTAACAGATTTTTGTTGGCAGAGTATTTAATTGTCTTAAAATATAGTTCAATTTATTTTTGCAAGATAACAAAATGTGGTGTTTAGTTTCTAGTGAATATGAAATTTGGCCAAAAGAATAATGAAATTAATTACATAAGATTCTTGACTATTTATTTTACCTTTTTATTTAACTAGGCAAGTCAGTTAAGTACAAATTCTTATTTTCAATGACGGCCTAGGAACAGTGGGTTAACTGCCTGTTCAGGGGCAAAACGACATATTTGTAGCTTGTCAGCTCAAGGGTGTGAACTTGCAACCTTCCGGTTACTAGTCTAACGCTCTAACCACTAGGCTACTCTGCCGCCTACTTATGATAGAAATAAATTGAAACAATCAGTACATCTCTCCATAATAGTGTAAAATCTTCATAAATGTATTAAATTATAAATCTACTGATGTCATGCCACAGATTCCTTACAATAATACAATGTTAAAAAAAAGATGCAACTATTTCTGTGTGGTCATTACAAAAGGTACAATTTCAATTTATGTGTTTTTAGTGGTTGGCAGGATAATATTTATGAATAATTTTAAAGGAAACCTCCTTCAGTTGTTTAAAAAAGTAGGTATGTGTGTGGCAACATCCACACTTTTCCCCAACATATATTATCAATAAAACCATTCCAATAAGGCATAGCATATGGTATAGATAGATACAACACCCTGTTGAAACAAGGCTCGTATAGCTCTATTGTTGTTGAATGGACTTAAAGAAAAACACATTTTTCCTACTGATGAGTCAACAGGAGGGAATGGTATCTAAAACAATTGCAACATCATTAGGTGTTGCAAGGATCTTGTAAAGTGATAAGAATGCCTTATAATGAAGTAAAAGACCCTCTGCATTTACAAGTTGGCTCACCAATAGGATATTATTTCGGAACCAATATTCTAAAAACGAAGAAGTATTTGTATACAATATGTCCCCATTATTCCATATACAACATCAAAACCCAATCCTTCGTGGCCCCGTTCAATGGCCGGTGACGTGTACAGGCAAAGCGGTGAAGGAGGAGCACCGATCTCAAATCTAACAGTAGCCTAATCTGCATATCTCCGTCAAAAGGGGAGCATGCCGCATCGTCCTGAAACATCTCTTTTCCATAAAATACATCTTTGAATTTTCAACTTAATTTTCGTTAGGAAGGCAGATAACGCGTTTTTATAAAAAGCAATCACATGCATGTGAAAACACAGAATCCTACTAATTAGGCTATTCCAGGTTCTTAACTACGCCATATTTGTTTGAGTCAATTTCGCCATGGGATTTGAACGGGGCACCTGGTTCACGCCCGGGAGGCAGCCCGGTTTCAAAATAAATACAATCAACGTTCACCCGTTGCAAAACACTCCCGGGCTAGATTAAAATAATCCCCTCAGTAATGCCGGGTTCACGAGCTAGTCGAAACTCGGAAATTCCAGACTTGATAACTGATTGAACGCCACACGTGTATAATTACAAGCAGTTAGCAAGTCGGAAATGTACGAGTTTCCTAGTTCCGACTCCCATTGAAGTAGAAATGTAAAATGGTTAAAGTTATGGTTAGGGTATGGTGCTATCCCAAGGATACCGGAAAGACCATAATCATAATAGTAGGCAGGGCAAACTTTCTTTTTAAAACATATCCATATCCAATCAATGAATCATAGCCGATTCTTGTGCTCACAAATTGAAATGTGCAACACAGAAATATTTTCTAAATGTTAGCTGATGGTGTTACTACATTATACAAACTAAGCATCTCTTAACTTATTTACCACTCAAAGCAGTTTATCAATATGATTTCCTTGACCACAGCTATTAGTTTAGATACAGATTTGTGAACATAAATCCAATGTAGGAGAGCCCAGGTTTTGCTGGAGGGGAGATATGGTTTTATGGGAGGCATTGTTGAACTGTTCCATCAGATGTTGCCTCCCTATAAAACAATGCCTCCCTTCTTTCTAGCCTATTAGTAGCTTTCTATGGACATTACATTTGATTAACTAAATGTTGTCTTGAAAAGTGCACAGTAGGCAAGGGCTACATGTATTAGTGAACAAACAATGGCAGCATAATGTTGTTAATATTGTTTATGAATTTGTATATTTAAAAAGAAGCTTCAAATAATACAGAAGATACCAAAACCCAATAGTACATTATTGGCTTGCACATAAGGCGCTACTGCCCCAAAATGCCCCTTGATAAACCAAATCAAACCATTCAATATGCTTGCACTGCCATCTTCTGGGACCAGAAAATATCCCGAGATGATCAAGATATTGTCAATAAAAACATTGACTCTGTGACAGAGGCGCTCTAGGCGGTGGAGGTTTCAGTGGAGGCATACAAATGGATGGATCCAGTGAAATGCCCAATGTGAAGGCTTTTATTAGTGAAGAATTAAAGGCGACAAACTACACACTTAAAACAAAAATAACAAACAGGACTATGAAAGTACACTCAAGATAAACTAAAAAACAAGTTCACCAGTCAATAAATCAAACAGGCTTCAATCATGCCTGAAACATACCCTGAGTGTGGCAACGTTACCCCTGTCTCATCAGAAAGGGAATGACCTGGGGTTAATAGCATAGCTGGAACACTCAATCAATAGGACCATACCATTATTAACCAATCAATAATTCTGGTTTAAGCATGGAATCTTAATTTAAAAAATAAGGTTACACATCCACAATTACCCTATGCTTCAATTAAGTAGAACCCTACATTAAGCAGTAATATACTGTGATAGCGTACACTTCCCCTTGGGACTTGGTCACCTTTACAATCAACCACCCAGGATAATTGGTGCTCTCACGGCATGTCCTAACTGGGGAATAGAAATAGAAGGCACATAAGACATCATGTAGGCTGGGCCTATATCTCTTGATGAAGGCCTAATCTCACAATCCTTCCTTCCAACATTCTTCAGACATTGTGTCAGTCAAACCATCCTGCAACTAACTCAGAATTGTAGGCTACTAGTCATCAAGCCTCTTAAACCTATGAGTTCACTTTATAGGCCTACTGCTCTGTAACCAATTCAATAGTCTATACACAGAGCAATAAAGCAGACTCAAATGTTTGCAAGCAAATATATATATTTTTTTACACTCAATAGCCAACAGCGGTCAACCAATCCTGCAAACGAAAATGATCGATCAAGCCATCCGCACTGTAGAATTAGTGTGCGCATGCACTGCACATTATGGTATCACGGGGAATAAGCTTGACAGGAGTCATTTATAATTGACAGCAGTGAATTGTGGGATGATGATGTGATGTTTATACTCAGTAACTTCATTCAAAAAGTGAGGCAAATTGTATTGACTTAATTCAAACTCTTTTGGTTTCAGTTTGGTAGTATCATGCATCATCCCTGGAAGCACATGCCTCCAGTGTCGGAGTTAAGAGTGGGCTTTAGGGTGCCTGGCCCGCCCTACCGTACCTCCTTGCCCATCCAAATAAAATGTTGATAATTTATTTGACCAAGACGTGCGCAGACAAAGACTCATCAATCTCAGTTCAATCATCCGAACAAGCGAAAGTGCCCCTGTCTCAGTATGTGTAGACCTTGTATCTTATAGTCTGGACCAAAATATCATGGCATGTCATACCATTTCTGACCAGACAGCATCAGATAAATGGGCTACATATAGAGGGGCGCTGTTTCGGTCGCTGGGATGCTTTCTCCGGTGATATAGTTTCAGCAGAGAGGAAGAGACAAAGAGGCTCTCGCTAAAATCTGTCCAGTATAAGCCCAATGCATTTTTATAGGACTAATATGGAGACTTAAGCAGGTCGCCTGCCTTCCCACCTTTGGGACAACGAGACATGAGCGTCTCTTCATTATATACAAAAATCTCTGGTTTCAGCCTCTTGCGAATTAGAAAGGAAAGTTGCCGGGTGCACAGTGTGCCCTGTTAGGATGCTGGAATGCCCTAAAGTAAATTGTTTCACCAAAATTATATGATTACTCCTGTCTAAATAAAATCATTCAAAATAGTTCACCAGGGAGCATGACTTAGCCACAGAGGTTCATTAGCCTATTTCACCCCAAAAAATAGCTGTGGATTGTATCAAATGTTTGGGAAGCCCGCAAATTGGGTAGTATTGAGTTGCGTCTGTCAGTGAAAAACATCTAAAATGTGTCAAGATCATGTGGCTTGAGTATAATTTAAAATGTTGCATCAAGAAGAAGGTGTGTGGGGGGGGGGGCAAATATATGGTGCATCTCTCTCCAGAATGTATATGACGGAAGATGCCCATTTGGCAGTCTCATTTCTGATAGTCTTAACTCACCACGTTCACCACTCATTGGAAACAAAAAAAAGCTTTCCGTCCCAAGCTCACTGGTGCAGGAAACTTTGAGAGCCCTGAATAGGCTAGTTGATACAATGTTGCAAGTTCATTAGCAACAGCTTCTGGCTGGATGGACCCTGTGATGATTTGATGCAATGTTGAACTTCACTAGCAATAGCTCAAGTCAAGACAGATAGAAAGGGAGGCGGAGAAGATGCATGTGATTGAAAATTCTGGTTCTTTCATCAGGATATTTTCTACTGTTTTTATTTGTCAGCTTTAGACCTATGCATTTTAGTTCGTTGATGGAAGTTACGAGCCTACTGCTGCATTGGCCTATAGGCTCTCTGGGTTCTATGCTCTCATTTCTTTAGCCGCCAATGGATCACAGAGGATTAATGCATCCATATGGCAGGGTCTAGTGCTCTCACCATAGTTGCATTTTTACTTTAGATTTGACTTCAGATCTGTAAGATTAACCACGTGACAATGATTTTGAGAAACAAAAATGTTAGGCCCTATTATTGAAATGCAACTGTTCCACAAAAATGTGCATATAAAAATAATCATACCTAGCATGCATGGTAGAAATGGTAGGATAAATCAAATCCCCAAACTTGAAACTCATGAGCTGCCTATTGTCTTGTACTTGTCACGGTCATTGTATGGAGGAGACCAAGGCGCAGCGTGGTAAGCGTACATTCTATTTATTTAACGAATGAACACAGGACAAACAAAACCAAACGACACGTGACACTATCTAAACGAGTGCTGACAGGCAACTACACATAGACAAGAACCCATAAAACCAAAAGGAAAAATGGCAACCTAAATAGGATCCCCAATCAGAGACAACGATAAACAGCTGCCTCTGATTGGGAACCAATTCAGGCCACCATAGACATACAATTACCTAGACTTACAAAACCCCTAAAAACCCTAGACATACAAAACAAGCATACCCACCCTCGTCACACCCTGACCTAACCAAAATAATAACGAAAACAGAGATAACTAAGGTCAGGGCGTGACAGTACTATTATATCCATTTCAAAAACACGTGCACACATAGGAGGTCGCGTGGAAAAATGAGCCCGCCTATGGAAATCAAAGGCCCATCCAATTGAATCGTTCTGAGTCTGCATGCCTCCCAAACGGTAGGAAGCACATGCCTCCCAGGAGGTAGTTCGGATAGTCCCTATTTAGTGATTGAGATTGCACATAACTATGACTGCATTTGGAAATCATGAAATAGGTCAGAAAAACAGTCTAGCAACAAATAAATATCTAAGCACTTTATAAAGGCACAGATCTGATACAAATCATATTCTGATTAATAAAGCCATGATTAGATTGTTATAGTGATTATAAACTATTGTCAAATATGATACTGTATACTATTTGAATGGTTATGATTTTAATTGAAGAGTTCAATATTCAAATATACCAATATAAGTAATTACTGGGTTAGTTTAATCTCGTATGTATCACATATTGAAAACTCTATGAACGTTTAGCATACTTTTTCAAATATGTACTATTTTGAAAATACACATACATCACATAGGTAATAATGGAGTTTATCTCATAATGGAGACTTAATTAAAGGACATTTTCAAATACTTAGTCAGCAACAACTCAATTAATCACATTTATTTTATAAAGCCCTTTTTACATCAGCAGTTGTCACTAAGTGCTTATAACCATACCCAGCCTAAAACTCCAAAGAGCAAGCAATGCAGATGTAGAAGCAGTGGCTAGGAGTGGCTAGGAAAAACTCCCTAGAAAATAAGGAACCTAAGGAACCTAAGAAGAAACCTAGAGAGGAACCAGGCTCTGAGGGGTGGCCAGTCCTCTTCTGACTGTGCCAGGAGGAAATTATAAGAGTACATGGTCATTAAGGCCAGATCGTTCTTCAAGATGTTCAAACATTCATAGATGACCTGCAGAGTCAAATAATAATCACAGTGGTTAAAGAGGGTGCAAATGTAAGTTGGCTTTTCATAGCCAAGCATTCAGAAGCTGAGACAGCTGAAAAACAGAGAGTGAGAGAAAGAGAGCGAGAGAGAGGGTCAAAACTGCAGATCCGGTGAACAAGTCAGGGTTCCAAGTACTCCACTATCTATGTTATGCACTAGAAGCATTTTTACTTTAACATTTTGGAAATGCACCCCTCCAAACCTATTTACATTGCATATGCGATAATGGCATTTATCCTATATTGGAGACACAATTAAAGGGCCCTTTCTAATACTTTGACAGCAAACTCAATGGATTCATGTAGAACAACTACTCTACTCTCTATGTTATGGACTAGAAGCATTTTTAGACATATGTGGTATTGTGTTGTGTGACAAAACTACATATTTTAAAGTGGCATTTTATTGTCCCCAGTACAAGGCACACCTGTGTAATATTATTATTTATTTATTCAGTTAAGAACTAATTCTTATTTACAATGATGGCCTACCCCGACCAAACCCAATTGTGCACCGCCCTATGGGACTCCCAATCATGGCCAGTTGGGATACAGCCTGGATTCGAACCAGGGTGTCTATAGTAACACCTCTAGCACTGAGATACAGTGCCTTATAACCCCTGTGCCAATCAGGAGCCCAATCATCATGCTGTTTAATCAGCTTCTTGATATGCTACACCTATAAAGAGGATGGATTATCTTGTCAAAGGACAAATATCCCTAATAGTGATGTAAACAAATTTGTGCACAACATTTGGGAGAAATAAGCTTTCTGTGTCTATAGAACATTTTGGGGATTTTTTATTTCAGCTCATCGCCTAACGGGGATCTGGGCCTGGTCGGGAGTTTGTATTATATCCCTCCCGTCCGACTCATTGAAGCTCATGAAACATGGGACCAACACTTTACAGGTTGCGTTTATATTTTTGTTCAGTGTAAATGCTAAATTAAAGTGCCGTTACAAATATGTACTCAGCAAACTCAATCGATTATTCAAAAGTTCAAAGACTCAAGACACAATTCAAAGTCAGTTTCAAATATTATGCTGTTTTATTGAAGCTTGTTCTTATCACGTGATTTCATGTAGTGATTGTTGAGATAAATCAGAGATTAAATCCTTGCTATTCTATACCTTCACCAGAAGAACTGACAACAACCATCAATCTACACACAATACCCCATAATGACAAATCAAAAACAGTTTTTTTTTTTTTTTAATTGTTGCTAATTTATTAAAATAAAAAACTGAAATATCACATTTACATAAGTATTCAGAACAGTATTAAAATGTTAAAAAAATCTGTTTTTGCTTTGTCATTAGGGGGTATTGTGTGTAGATTGTTGAGGATTTTATTTAACCCATTTTAGAAAAAGGCTGTAAAGTAACAAAATGTGGAAAAAGTCAAAGGGTCTGAATACTTTCCGAAGGCACTATTCATGAAAAGATGAGATGAGCTGAACTTTGTTTTCCCTGAGGAGAAGTTTGTTTTCTAAAGAGTTTCTATAACACAAGAAAGAAAGTATTAGTACACTTTTATGACAAGTATTGCAACAGACTTATCCCAATGATAAAAACATTGCTAAATTTGAGTGACATAAGTACCTCAGAAAAATATTTGAAAATCATTTTACACTATTACAAAACTGCAAACATCTGTGTACCAGGTAAGCTAAACCACCATTCAGAGCCCTATCATGAGATGCAAGTTGTCCTGCAGTGTAATGACCAGGGAATGTGCTTGAGTTTGTGTGTGTGTGTGTGGCAGAAGGATGTCAACGTATCATTAAGGTTCATCAGTCCGTCCAAACATTTTTTTAAATTTGTATTAATTTAACAATACAAATAATAATCCTGCCAGACCAGCATTGTGAACATAAAACAAATAACTGTCAAGGACCTAGAAACATCCTTCCTTCCAGTGGCAGTAGGATACTCAGAACATTGAAGCCATTGATCAGGAGTCAGGTAATGATTCACAGTATGGGTAATGATGATAGGTGGTTGGTGTGTTAACAGTTCACACATCCAAGCAGTCCAAAGGTAGCTGTCAGTACTTACTTTCTAAATGGTACAGTAAAAATACTTCTAGTCCATAACATAGATAAATGAGTAGTTGTTCTCTATTAATCATAGAGAACAACTACTATTAATCAATTTTCCGACTACATATTTGAAACTGTTTTAATTGAGTCTCCAACATGGGATAAATGCGATTATAAACAATGTAGTTTGGGTCCTGGATGATGATTGGCTGAAAGCAGTGGTATGTCAGACAATATACCTTGGGTATGACACAAAAATAGTTGTTTACTGTTCTATTTACACTGAACAAAAATATAAAAACACAACATGCAAAGTGTTTCATGAGCTTAAATAAATAAAATAAAATGTTCCATATGCACAAAAAGCTTTATTTCTTCAAAATGTTGTGTACAGATTTGTTTACATCCCTGTTCGTGAGCATTTATCATTTGCCAAGATAATCCATCCACCTGACAGGTGTGGCATATCAAGGAGCTGATTAAACAGCAGCATCATTACACACATGCACCTTGTGCTGGGGACAATTAAAGGTTACTATAAAATGTTACGTTTTTGTCACACAACACACTGCCTCAGATGTCTCAAGTTTTGACGGAGTGTGCAATTGGCATGTAGACTGTAGGAAGGTCCACCAGAGCTGTTGCCAGATAAGTGAATGTTCATTTCTCTACTATAAGCCACGCCGTTTCAGTGAATTTGGCAGTACTTCCAACCGGCCTCACAACCGCAGACCAAGTGTATGGCATCGTGTAGGCGAATGGTTTGCTCATGTCAACGTTGTGAACAGAGTGCCCCATGCTGGCATTTGGGTTATGGTATGAGCAGGAATAAGCTAGAAAACACAATTAAAAAATATTCTATGGCAATTTGAATGCACAGAGATAACGTGACAAGATCCCGAGGCCCATTGTTGTGCCATTTATCTGCTGCCATCACCTCATATTTCAGCATGATGATGCACGGTCCCATGTCACAAGGATCTGTACACAATTCCTGGAAGCTGAAAATGTCTCAGTTCTTTCATGGTCTGCATCCTCAACAGAAATGTCACCCATTAAGTATTTTTGGAATGCTCTGGAGCAACGTGAAAGACAGCGTGTTTCAGTTCCCACCAATATCCAGCCACTGAAGATGAGTGGGGACAACATTACACAGGCCACAATCAACAGCCTGATCAATTCTTTGCGAAGGAGATGTGTTGCGCAGCATAGGGCAAATTCGTTAAGGTATCTGTGACCAACAGATGCATATCTGTATTCCCAGCCTTGTGAAATCCATAGATTTAGGGCCTAATTAAGTTATTTAAATTGACTGATTTCCGTATACTGTATGAACTGTAACTCAGTCAAATCTTTGAAATTGTTGCATTTATATTTTTGTTCAGTACATGTTGGTAACCCGTTTATAATAGCAAGAAGGCACCCCTGGGGGTTTGTGATTCAGTGTATGGTCAAAACGCCACGGCTAAGGGCAGTATCCAGGCACTTTGAGCCCCGTCATGCCTAAGAACAGTCCTCAGCCGTGATGTATTGGCCATATACCACAGCCCCTCGGGCCTTATTGCTTAATTATTACATACGTATGTGTATGTTCAATAATGGTACATATTTGAAACAGTATGTTAAACTTTAATTGAGTCTACAATATGGGATATATACTGTATATTAAGACTAAACTAATCAAGTAATTACTTGTATTGGCAATCTATTTGAATCAGCTCTTCAATTAAAATCTAGACCAATCAGATCTTATACATGATCATATTTGACAATAGGTCATGATAATAACAAAAGTCCAATCATGGCTTTATTAATCAGATTCTGCTTTTAATCAGATCTGTGCCTTTATAAAGTGCTTAGATGTTTCTTTGCTTCTAGACTGTATTTCTAACATATATCATGAGATCTAAATGCAATCATAGTTATGTGGAATCTTAATCACTGAATCGGGTCTAACCAAACTACTGCCTGGGAGGCATGTGCTTCCGCATGTGATGCGTGTTGCTACCCAAACCAAAACTAAAAAGTGTGAATAAAATAATTTACAATTTGCCTAAATTTGAGTGAAGTTACTGTATATAAATAAACATATCACATCATCATCGCGCAATTCACTGGTGACACTAAATCTGTTTAGAAGACGTTCAGAGATCAGAACAGCTCTATAAGAGCTCCACAGTGAACATGTCATAATACCCATAAAACCTAGCGGTCAAACACGGAAATCGTTCCAATCATCTTTCCACCATTCATTTTTCCACATAGTGAATTTTACGACACTTCAAATTAAGTATGTGTTTGGTGTAGGCTTACCTTGGTGTGATGTCATGATAACCGTGTTATTCTCTCTCAGACAAGGTGAGTTTTATTAATATATTAGCCCCAATTTACACTAAATGTTAAATGCTAATTAGCAACAGAGAAGACCTCTGCAAGACCACACATTTCTGCAGGATGCTCCTGCATGTCATCTCTAGCCAGCACTGTCAGCTACCGTTCACCAGTGCGATCAGAGAGCTGTGCCGAATACATAATGAATCCATGTGCTGCATTGAAATGAAGTGAATAAAGTGTTGAACATCTTCCATCTCCTTTCTCTGGCTTAGATAGTCACTAACTACACTATAGCTAGCTAGTTAGCAGAGCAGCAGATCAAAAAATAATTTGGGATTACTTAACCTAGTAATTGTTTGTAAAGTATGTCGACTTTGGTGTCTATTTCAGACCTTCCAGATTTTTTTTAAGGATGAGCATAAGAGGTTTAAAAGGGGAGAAGACCACTATAAGTCTTGGATTCTGGATAAGTACAGCTATAGTTTAGTGGCAATTTACCAGTTTGATCAGGGCCATCGTGAGAGATAACGTTTATTCTGTGTCGGTGAGTGTAGCTATTAAGTTAAGTTTGAGCATCTTAGCAATACAAAGCGTTCTATACAGCTGTCAACATTCTACAAGAGATCAATTATATAATCAATAACCAGATTACCCCGGATACCAGACTTGAGTGATAACAGTTCTAGAATGTTGTCATTGATGAGAATGAATCTAAAAATCTAATGACATTCAGAATTGACTTTGTTTAGACATCTAGTCTGTATTGTAGTTAAATGACCAGAGTGAAATCTTCAAAAGCACAGTATTTATTTATTTGGACTGGTAAATCCATTCACACAGCTTTGATTTATAGGATCCTTCCCACTATATGATTGATATGTCAAGTGATAAAATCCCAAGTTATCAATTGAGTTTATTGAAAAACTGCACATGTCCTCTATAGCAGTAATGTCAGTCATCAATATAGCACATTCCTTTCAACAAATGCATTTCAAGGTGTTCAAAGTCATGAATTGAAAGATGTGTCACTGGCAGGTTCAGTGGAATGGCAGGTCTCCTTGAACCTGAGCCAGAACAACCGATACAGACAGGAATGACAGGGAGGGTATCGGACATTGTTAAAAAAACAAGGGCACCTGGGGCATACAGGCATCCTGGCTGGCATGGCGCTGTCAGTGGAGCAGCAGGAGGCTATAGGGTAGGAAAAAGTTGGACAGCGTACCAAACCCAACTGGCACACCATGAGGAGAGGGAGGTTGACGGCACCAATTATGGAGGAGTGGTTAGGGGCAAGCGCGCTACTCGTTCACTGCTTAAAAGGCTCCTCAGATCACAGTCGTTGGATTAGGTGTTGTCTGTAAAGTGGGGCACAGATAACGAAGAGGAGGGCATCAAGGTATTCAAAATGGCTACAGGGAAGTATGTGCAGGAGTCAGGGCTTTGGGTCATAGGGTCTGGGATCCTGGGTGCCTCACTGGAGCAGCACCACAGCAGTGAAGGTAAAGTGTCCCTACGGTGCAAGGAATCTTACCATTTTTTTGTCTTACTTTTTGTATGTTTCACAATAAAAATATTTTGCATCTTCAAAGTGGTTGGCATGTTGTGTAAATCAAATGATACAAACCCCCCCAAAATCTATTTTAATTCCAGGTTTTAAGGCAACAAAATAGGAAAAATGCCAAGGGGGGTGAATATTTTCGCAAGTAACTGTACATGAATGAACGCTTCTCACCCTCTATCACGGATGCCATGGTTGCCCTTAGTTTGTATCCGGTATCCGGAGACAGGTGTTTTATACAACACCCTTCTGTGTTCTCTTTTTGAGTCTAGCTTCCTGAAACGAGTCACAAATGATTTCTTACCCCGTGTCTTACTTGCTGAAGGCCCCAGTCATCCCTGCATGTACCTGACATTGTTGAAAAACAAGTGAACAATGAATAAACATCAGACAAAAAGTCAAAATTTCGATGCATCTACAAATTCAATGTTTTACACAATATTGTATCATATTTGATGAGTTATTGACCTGTCCATCCACAGGCTCGATGTGCTGTAGTCTCCACAACTGGACGATCACCCTCGGATCCCACTGGCAAAGGATGTTCCTGCACCGGATAGCCTGAGGGATGCACTCCTGTTGGACTTGAAAACAAAGAGACATTTTGTCAGTGATGGGTCTTTTTCAATGCCATATCTACATCTTTACCTGCACAGAAAATGCATTGTTTATCATAACACAAACCCACCTTGGACAATGTGACAAGTGGTCCCTCAACACCCAATCCTCATGCCTCATTGTTTGTTCTTGTTTCCCAATCAACGTTCTGGATCTTCCTCTTCTGCCATGGTGGATGAGCTACTGTACTGTTTCTGGTAAGTACAAGGCCATTTCTCTTAACCACCGGAAAATGGCAGCTGCAGACCCAAGTGCTGTCACTGGCTTTCCGGTCCACCCATCAGAAAGACAAAACAAAAAGTTACTTTTGCTAGCTAGCAAAGTTGATTACTAAAATGGTAACATCTATATTAAATCCAAATAAAATGTTATTGGTCACATACACATATTTAACATATGTTATTGCAGGTGTAGCGAAATGCTTGTGTTCCTAGCTCCAACAGTGCAGTAGTATCTAACAATTCACAACAATACACACAAATCTATCAGGTAAGAAGGTAAGACCCAGATGCAGACAATGTCGAATTAACAATGGTTTAATAATCCAACAGGAGCAGACAATAGACAGATCAAGGCAGACAGGGGTGAGTAAACCAGACATGGGGCAAAGGTACTGGAGCGCAGGCAGGCTCAGGTTCAGGGTAGGCACAGGTTAATAATCCAGAGGTGGGGCAAAGGTATAGGTCGGCAGGCAGGCTCATGTTCAGGCAGAGTTGTCAGGCATTCAGGCTCAGAACAGGCAAGGGTCAAAACCAGAAGGGCGAGAAAAAGAAAGACTGGGAAAAGCAGGAGCTGAGACACAAAAACGCTGGTTGACTTGACAAACAAGATGAACTGGCAACAAACAGAGAACACAGGCATAAATACATAGGGGATAATGTGGAAGATGGGCGTCACTTGGAGCGGGGTGGAGACAATCAAAGACAGCTGAAACAGATCAGGGTGTGAAATTACCACCCCCCCAGGTACGCCTGGCGTTCTACCTGGGCGCATACCTGGTTGACCAGGGTGCTGGCGGTGGAATTTGGTGAAGAGGGCTGGGTCCAGGATGTCTATAGCGGAGACCCAGCACCTCTCTTCCGGGCCATAACCCTCCCAGTCAACCAGGTACTGGAAAGCCCTGCCC
Organism: Oncorhynchus clarkii lewisi; assembly: GCF_045791955.1. Taxonomy (NCBI): domain Eukaryota; kingdom Metazoa; phylum Chordata; class Actinopteri; order Salmoniformes; family Salmonidae; genus Oncorhynchus; species Oncorhynchus clarkii. Next base: position 32,705,312 of record NC_092151.1, on the reverse strand, counting down.
CATGGTCGAACACTCAGGAGGCATCTCACCGTGTATGCCGGATGGCCATCGATGACACAGGGAGGAGGGGTGGGACTGGAAACAGAAGACAAAGGGCTGTGAGACACACGCGTAATCCTAGACACATAGAAAGTAGGATCTCTATTGTTACGGGGTAACAAAAGACGAACAGCAGCGGGGCTAATAAGTCCAGAGATGGGGAACGGGCCTATGAAACGGGGGAAACATTTCCGGGACTCCACCTGGAGGGGCAGGTCCCAGGTGGAGAGCCATACCCTCTGCCCGAGCCGATAGCGTGGCTCAGGGGTCTGGTGGTGAACCGCTTGTCGCCAATACCTGGAAGTGGTCATCAACAGAACGGGCTCTCTTCCACTTACAACAACAGCGGGGATGAACATCTGGGCAGAGGGATTGCTGACCTGCTCCTCTTGCTCGGGGAAGAGCAGAGGCTGAAATCCTAAGGAACACTCAGAGGGCGAGAGACCCGTGTGGGTGTTTCAAGCGTACTCAACCCATACCAGTTAATGACTCCAGGTGGTAGGGTTGGCGGAGACTAGGCAGCGAAGAGTCGTCTCTTAAGTCCTGGTTGGCTTTCTCCGACTGGCCGCTGGCCTGGAGGTGGAATCTGGAGGACAGGCTAGCCAATGACCCAATGAGCGTGCAGCATGCCTTCCAGAACTGGGATGAGAACTGTGGACCCCAGTCGGAGACCATGTCCGCCGGGAGTCTGTGGATCCGGAGGACCTGCTGCACCATGAGCTGGGCCATCTCCGTGGCCGAGGGTAGTTTGGGGAGAGGAATGAAGTGGGCGGCTTTGGAAAACCAGTCGACCACAGTCAGGATGGCAGTGTTACCCTTACACGGGGGAGACCCATGACGAAATCCAGGGATATATGGGACCAGGGACGAATGGCCCACTCCAGGACCGCGGTGCCGACAGCGTCAGGTACAAACATCTGGTTATCTCGGACCCCCCAGGGTTTGGCTGGGACCGCTGTGCCTCCCGGACGCGTTTCCCTATACCCCAGCTGAGTGCAGTCGCCAGGCACGAGGTGGGAAGGATGGTCTCAGGCTCCGGGGTGGTAACCGTGGGGTTATAGCGGCAAGACAGGGCATCCGGCTTGACGTTCTTGGACCCCGGCCGGAAGGAGACGGAAAAGTTGAACTGGGTAAACAGCAGGGCCCATCTCGCTTGCCTGGAGTTGAGGCGCTTGGTGGAGCGGAGATACTCCAGGTTTTTGTGATTGGTCCACACAATGAACGGATGTTCCGCCCCTCCTAGCCAGTCCCTCCATTCCTGGGCAGAACGTTGGGACAGAACAGCCCCCACTCCGACATCCGAAGCATCGGCCTCCACCACAAACTGATGGGAAGGGTCAGGATTTTTTTTATTTAAACCAGGTAGGCAAGTTGAGAACAAGTTCTCATCTACAATTGCGACCTGGCCATGATAAAGCAAAGCAGTTCGACACACAACAACACAGTTACACATGGAGTAAAACAAACATACAGTCAATAACACAGTAGAAAAATAAGTCTAAATACAATGTGAGCAAGTGAGGTGAGATAAGGGGGGTAAAGGCAAAAAAAGGCCATGCTGGCGAAGTAAATACAATATAGCAAGTAAAACACAGGATGAACCAGGATAGGTGCAGTGGTGTACTAAAACACACTAGGTGTTTTCGAGGTGAGTGCAGACAGGGAGGCCAGGGTGCTGTAACCCCGGATAAAGCAGCGATAAATATTTTTTATATCCAAATACTTCCGTTAGTTTGATGCATTATGCCTAGGAATCCACCGGAAATAGCGGTCACGACAAGGCAGACAAAAATTCCAAATTATATCCATAATATCGACAGAAACATGGCAAACGTTTTTTATAATCAATCCTCAAGGTGTTTTTCAAATATCTATTCGATAATATATCAACCTGGACAGTTGGCTTTTCACTAGGACCGGGAGGAAAAATGGCTACCTCTCTGTTTAGCGTTTAGCGTTGTTGAGAGCCAACAACTGACCACTTACGCAATGTGGACGTTTACACTCATTCTTCAAAATAAAGGCCTGAAACTATGTCTAAAGGCTGAAGACACCTTAGGGAAGCCACAGAAAAAGGAATCTGGTTGATATCCCTTTCAATGGGCAATAGGGATGCATGGAAAGACAGGGGTTTCAAAATAAGAGTCACTTCCTGATTGGATTTTTCTCAGGATTTCACCTGCAATATCAGTTCTGTTGTACTTTTTTTTGTCCTATTTGCTATCAGGGAAACTATACAAGAGTCCTTAGGATTCAGCCCTGCTGACCTTGTGTTTGGACACACCCCACGGGGTCCATTAAAAGTTTTGAAGGAGCATATCCTATCTCCTACACCCAGTAGCGCCCCTATAAATGTGTTGGATTATGTCAGTAAGATGCGGGAGAGACTGCACGCCGCATGTGAGTTAGCACAAAAGTCTCTCTCCTCGTCTCAAACACGTATGAAGTTGCATTATGACAAAAAAGCTGTTGGCTGTTCTTTTGCACCAGGGGATCAAGTTTTAGTTTTGTTGCCAATCCCTGGCTCATCTCTGTCGGCACGTTTTTATGGGCCATATCTTGTGGAAAAGAAACTCGGTGACACCAATTATGTGATAAAGACCCCCGATCATAGGTGTTCTTTCCATGTGTGTCATGTTAACATGCTGAAAGCATATGTGCGTGATACTCCAGACAGCTGCTCAGGTAAGCTGGCCCAGCCCGCCATCTCCAGTGTAGCTGCGGTGGTGCTGAAGCCTGGATGGGACCTAGAGGAGGATGATAAGTAGGACAGGTTGGAGTTACGCCATACGCTACAGCAGTGTGAACGCTTATGTAATTCGGAGATGCTGAAAAAGTTAACCTCTCAAATGGATCATTTGGATAACGATCAAACTAATGATCTTATCCTATTGATAAATAGTTCTCAATGTGTTTCAGGACGTTCCAAGTCGCAAGGCCATCTTGGAACATGACGTGGATGTGGGGAACGCTGCTCCTATACGCCAGCATCCGTAGCGGGCTAACACTAAGAAAAGGGAGGTAATGAAAAGTGAGGTAGCTTATTTATTATAGAATTACATGGCAAAACCCAGTAACAGCTCCTGGAGTTCCCCGTGTATTCTCGTTCCTATGCCAGACGGTACGTCCCGCTTATGTACGGACTATCGTCGTGTAAATACAGTTAGTCTGATTATTTTCCTCTACCTCGCTTGGATGACTGCACTGATATAATTGACTCTGCTGCTTACGTTAGTAAGTTAGATTTGCTAAAAGTTATTGGCAGGTGTCTCTGACCTCTCGAGCTTCTGACATCTCGGCTTTCGTTACGCCTGATAACTTCTTACAATCCACTGTGATGCCCTTTGGAATGTGTAATGCACCTGCTACTTTTCAGCGCCGAGTTAACATTGTGTTCTTGAATGTGCCAAATTGTACTGCTTACCTTGACGATGTGATAATTCATTCGTCTACTTGGTCTGATCATCTCGCCACTTTGAAAAGTGTGGCTACGTGTGAGTTTGGGAAGGCTACAGTGACTTACTTAGGGAAACAAGTGGGACGAGGTCAAGTGCACCCAGTAACTGGCAAATGGAAGCAATTGTTGCTTTTCCAGCTCCCACGACTCTCCGCCAGTTGCACAGATTCCTGGGGACGGTAGGGTACTATCGTACATTCGGTAAGAACTTCTTGACGGTAGTAGTTCCCCTTACGTCTCTGCTTAGTCCCAAGGTACCATTTAAGTGGTCCCAGGACTGTAACTGTGCTTTTGAGTCCGCTAAAGCGCTACTTTGTAGTGCCCCAGTGCTTGCCGCCCCCAACTTTGACAAACCTTTTAAATTGGAGGTAGACGCTAGCTAGCATAGTGGGGGTGGGTGCGGTTCTCTTGCAGGAAGATGAAGAGGGAGTGGATCGGCCCGTCAGTTTCTTCTCCTGTAAATTCAACTCGTGTCAGTCAAGGTACTCCACCAATGAACAAGAGACGCTGGCTTTATTGCTAGCCTTACAGTTCTTTGACGTATATGTGGGCTCCAGTGCCTTGCCTATACATACTGGTCTTCACAGACCATAATCCTTTGGTGTTTTTGAAGCAAATGCACAATCAGAACCGCCGCCTTATGCTGTGGGCTCTGATTGTACAAGGATACAATGTACAGATAAAGTAAGTTAAGGGCTCAGCGAATGTGTTTGCCGACGCTCTATCACGGGTTTAGTAACTGGGGATGTGTTAGGTTTTCTTATTGCAAACTGTATGTTTGCATGTTTTGTGGTGGGCGTGTTACGTTCCCAGTTTCTGTGTTGTGGTTTTGTTTGTATGTGTGTGTTTCAGGATGGCTTCCTGAAATTCCCCCAAGCAGCTGATTGGTCGGCCCCATTGCTAATTGGAGCTGACCCCGCCCTCTCGTCAAAGTATACAGCTGTCTGTAATTACAGACTCCTTCAGAAGCTAGAAAAGCCAGTGTTCCTTTGTTAGGAGAGAGCAGATAGAGCAGGGGGGTTATATCCTGTGGTGGGTGTTTCTCAGATAGAGAGGGGATTTGGTATGTCGTATGTTGCTGAGATAGAGCTGATTAGTATGTCCTGTGTGTCAATAGGATGCATTTTGTGGGGGATTATTGACAGTTTGTATTATTCCGTTTCATTTGTTCCCAGGGGGGAAGGGCAGGGCACCTAGGGAGTACTTAGTCAAGAAGCCTGCGGGCATACATAAGCCGTAGTATTGAGTCTGTTTATGCACACTAGGTAAGACCTGGGAGGACTACCCCCTGTATTTTGGTTAGCGCACCAGGTGGTGCTAAAAGTTAGGTAAGTAGTGGGTAGGCAGGTGAGGTAGGAGAGGGTAGGTTAGGTAAGTAGTGGGTAGGCAGGTGAGGTAGGAGAGGGTAGGTTAGGTAAGTAGTGGGTAGGCAGGTGAGGTAGGAGAGGGTAGGTTAGGTAAGTAGTGGGTAGGCAGGTGAGGTAGGAGAGGGTAGGTTAGGTAAGTAGTGGGTAGGCAGGTGATGTAGGAGAGGGTAGGTTAGGTAAGTAGTGGGTAGGCAGGTGATGTAGGAGAGGGTAGGTTAGGTAAGTAGTGGGTAGGCAGGTGAGGTAGGAGAGGGTAGGTTAGATAAGTAGTGGGTAGGCAGGTGAGGTAGGAGAGGGTAGGTTAGGTAAGTAGTGGGTAGGCAGGTGAGGTAGGAGAGGGGGCTTTGACATTTACTTTCTTTGCTTTGGTTCCGTCCAGACCCTTTTCCCCAAATTTACCGTGTGAAGGAATAAACGGTAAATCCTCTGCCTTTTGTCATCCTTACTCGCACCTACAATCCCATACCTCTTTCACTCCATGGGGAGTTGAGTTGTAGCACGGTGTTGCGTTCCCTGTAACAAATAGCATGAGATGAGATATACAACTGTACATTTGTCACTTTGCCCCACGGCAAAGGGGGGGGCACCCACATATCTGCAGGCCCACCCACCACTGAATTTCGCGCTACGCCCCCTGCTCCCAACATAATTGGAATAGGAAGTATAAACTCTAACATATCCTATTAGCTAGAAAGGTAACTCCAAACATTTTTCGCTAATAGCAGCTGTTAAGCTGGTTAAACAAATATTTTTGCCAACACATGGCTAACCTATGTCCAAGTTAAGAAAGCAGATACTACAATGAGTGTAATTGGCTGCAATGAGTTTAATTTGCTCAATATTAGGAGTTGAGAAATAAAGCTGACATCATTAGAGAGAAGATATTCTCATGTTATACAGCATGTATCTAATTCAAAATGCATTTATTCTGTTGTTGCTATCGATATTCAGAAAAACTTTGAAAATATATTTTCTACTTTTATACAATATATTTAAAAAATATTAATATTTTAGGGGACCCCTTGCAGTATCTCCGCAGGCCCCAGGTTGAATACCCCTGCTCTACAGTAGTCGAGACGCCCGTATGAGAATAATATATTGACGTAAAACAGCCACATGATGTCGCAAGTATGCCTCTGCACTTCATGACATCGTGAGTTCATGCACTGAAAATGAATTCTTGTCTTGGCAAGATATAATTAGTGTAGCTTACAAAAGTGACGTTAATTGCTTTATACATACGGTTATTGTATATATATTTATATATCTATACTTCATTGTATTATATATCTTTTTCAAAATAGTATTTTCGTTAAGAGTATCCCTGCCCTCAAGAGAAATAGCCTTCTTTATGACAGTTTGGATAGAGTAGACCAACTGACAAAAGTTATGACAGAGTTTGGATAGAAACAAATCTATGTCGGTAGGCTAACTGATGAACAGCTATACACAAAATACAGTACAGTGCAAACAAGACTGTGTAAACATGAATCATCGCAGGAGACTGGTTTGGTGTGTGTATCTATGGAGGTGCTGGGGCCCAGTTTTGCTTATTTAAATCTTAGCCACCCAATATGTATTGGCAATTTCATTTACACAACAGTGAGAATGAAACTACTACTGTAAATCCCGTAAATCAAATATTGCAAATTGTAGGCTAAGGAGTGAAACATTTGGATTTTGTTTATTTTTGTTTCTCTAATCCATGTTAAAGTTTGTAAAATATTCTGTCACTAATTGGTCAAATTAAAAAATGTCATTCCAATTTGAAAACCATTAGCCCTATATGTGGCCAAACAAAATACAATCATGAGGAAGACATGATGTTCTAACATTATTTCAATTTATTTGTGAACTGTTTGAAACTTGAAATCGTTTGTAACAGTTCGAGGGACTGTGTCCAGAGCCAATGTTTTTCTACGCAAATTTCCACCTGCGAGTTGGCTCTCTCATTGGTTGAAACCACAGTCAGATTCCTGCACAACATTATCTGATTGAAAATCAGGGAGGGGAGCAAAAGGAAGAGAGCAGCAAGTGTGATGTCTTACAGTGGTTTGGATTCGGACTTTTGCGAAAGGATTTTTAGGAAATATTTATTCTTCGACAGATTGGATGTTTTAAGACTGGGGAAATAATTTACCTAGCTTATTTAATAAGAGCACTATCCTCACTACTTCTTAAAAACAAACGGTAAGTAGGCTACAGCAGGTGCATAATATTATAACGAATATTCCCTGTAGCCAATTATTAGAAATATTGATAATTCGAAGAATGAAAATGGATTCATGTAGGCCATAATGGAATTAATACATTTTACAATTAGCTTATCCAAGTCAGTGAATCTTCAAACGTAATTAGCCTATCATATGCTTTTGGAACGAAACTTTTTAAAGTTCTGTATTTTACAGCATTATATTTCAAGATACATACATAGTTAAAACGAAAACTGAAAAAGACCTACTGATAGATCATTGGACTTCACAGCATATTATGGAAATGAATGACTGGACAAGTGTGAAAGTATTTGGCTATTTTATGTTTCAAATATTTACATTTAAAACATGAGTGTTAACATACAGTTAAACAACCTACCTTAACTGAATTAACACATATGACACAATGTGTCTAAGAATTATGTAATGGTAATTACATTTTTGTTTCCCTCGCTCAGAAACGCTCCATCAAATATGTTATACCAGCCAAATTAAAAAATCTTGAAAGTTCACAGACTAATAAACTGTATATTATAAAATGTTAGGCCTAGCCTAAAACATTTTAAGTTGTCTATAAGCATTTATCATAATATTTTTTTTCAACAGCGTTGTCATGCCACGATCCTTTTTGGTGAAAAACAAGAGGTGCGCATCTTACAATGTGCACCGCTCTCATGATGTCGAAGTCGAACCGAGGGAACCTGAATTTACAAGTAAGAATGTCAAGATTATCATGGCGACACATGAAGACTTTCACAATTGTATAACGAAACGTGTATAATGATTTGCCAGTTATTTCATCAATTGTAGTTTATAATTAATCAATTGACACAGTGACAATGCCATGTTTAGATTTCCTGGTTATTTTTTCACTTCCCTGACCACCATAGACTAGTATTTTTTTTATTATCTGATTAAATGAAAGCTATTGCTAAAAATAAATAATAATGTATAAATATTTGACTTGAGAAAAGTTAATCCATAATGATGCGTTGCAGCATACAGTGGGACTTTTATAATGTTACGTTAAACATCATAGAAAATTCATTACATTTGAGGACAGATACTTTTTCTAGTCCACTAGGTGTTGTATCTCAAAAGCAATATGCTTGGACTGTTATTGATGCTTGGATTTGTCAGTGCATTCATGGAGTTATTGAAATTAAGTGGTTAGGGCGGGTTTCACGGATATACAAAAAAGACATTATTCTGAAGGATTCTAAGCCTTCAATCTACACTGTACATTTCTGTACTTATTTACAGACAAAATATTTGGACTTTATGTTGACACTCAATTAATCCTATTTGCAATTGTGACTTGACAGGTGTGATCTCTTCAGAACCACAGAGTCCAGAGTCTCCAGTCAGGCCTCAGTCAGTGGGTCAGCCATCCCTTCCTGAACCAGACCCCTATTCTTATATCAAACATGAGCAGGAGCCTGAACGCCCAGTCCCCTCTTACCTTAAGCCAACAGGACAGCCGGTTGCCCCTGCTCCACGACCATACTACTTATCAGGTGGGAGACCCTCCAACTGGGCTGGGATGTTGTGAAGGGATGACATGATGTCCACCCCAAAAATTATTGGGAATAGAATAGAAAAGAGTAGAACCATATTGGTCCTAAATGGGACAACATATGATTTAGAAGGTTTTTCAGAGGAAGTGTTCATTGACTCAATCATCTTACTCCGTTTAACCTCAGAGGCTCACATGGCAGAGTTCCCTCCCTTCTACAAACCCTCCTATGCCTGGGACTCTTTACCTGCACCCTATGACCTCCGTCAGATGGGCTCCCCCCCCTACCTCCTGCAGCACGCCAGCAGCCTGTACGGGGCTCAAGTCAACCACAGCCCTGAGCCACAGCAACCTCTAGACTGCAGCACACACTACTCCCTCACCTCTGACACTTATCACTGCATCACCTGTGACAAGGTACGTATGCAGGAGTGGAGTCACAGCTTTATCTTTACGCTGTGAGACTGACAATAGCTAATGGGCCTATACAAAATTAAACTGCCACAACACACAGCATACAGAGATTTCACAAAGCCACCAGAGGGAAAGTTGTGCATGTGGTCACATATCCCTATTCAAAACATCACATGTAGTCTTTTAAATTCATCAGTCTTTAAATTGACATCAACATTGTGACTAGCAGGTTGATAACTCCCCTGTCCTCCTCTGCCACGGCAGGTGTTCTCAACCCCTCATGGTCTCGAGGTTCATGTCAGACGCTCCCACAGCGGAACCAGACCATTTGGCTGCAACATCTGCAGGAAAACCTTTGGCCATGGCGTCAGTCTGGAGCAACACATGAACGTCCACTCACAGGTACACACAATGCACTGTTGGAGATGGTTAAGGAAACAAGACGGACAAACAGATATGTGGAATCTGGCACAGTGCCCAAATTGCCTAAGTTCTTTGTGTACTTCCATGGAAAAGTAGCCCAAGGTACTTTCATGAAAATTATAATATTTGAAATGTGATGATAAAATCACTCTTGTTGCACAGCAGGAAATGCAAACTTGTAGTGTATTCAAGGTTTAAAAAGGCATCTAGCCTCCCGAGTGGTGCAGCAGTCTAAGGCACTGAATCGCCGTGCTTGAGGCGTCACTACAGACCCAGGTTCGATTCAAGGCTGTATTGCAGCAGGCTGTGTTGCAGCGGCCCGCGCCCGGGAGACATATGAGGCGGCGCACAATTAGCCCAGCGTCTTCTGGGTTAGGGGAGGGTTTGGCTGGCTGGGATGTCCTTGTCCAATCGCGCTCTAGCGACTCCTGTGGCGGGCCGGGCGCATGAGCGCTAACACGGTCGCCCATTGTACGGTGTTTCCTGCTACACACTGGTGCCGCTGGGTTCCGGATTAAGCGAGCAGTGCGGCTTGGCAGGGTCATGTTTTGAAGCACGCATGGCTCTCGACCTTCGCCTCTCCCAAGTCCGTAGGGGAGTTGCAGCGATGGGACAAGACTAACTGCCAATTGGATATCATGAAATTGGGGAGGAAAATGGGTTAAAAAAGGTATCTAAAGTCTGTAATTTCCACTTAAAAACTGACTTGATTTGCAATAATGAAAATGTATCAACCCCTACAACAAATATCCATTAAAAATGATCCACATAATAATTCTAATTTCCTGTTGCTGCAGGATTATTTTCCTGCTGTAACAAACTGGCTCAAATTAAGATCCTACATCTGTACCTGTTTCTTTAAACAAAGGAAAGAAGTTTTGAATGCAAGATGTGTGGAAAGACATTCAAGCGCTCCTCCACACTCTCCACCCATCTACTCATCCACTCAGACACCAGGCCCTACCCCTGTCAGTACTGTGGAAAGAGATTCCACCAGAAGTCAGACATGAAGAAACACACCTACATCCACACAGGTGAGGAGAGAAGAGCATCCACATAGCACCAAAGTTAGGGATCCAATTACTTATGAGTGTATTGTAATTTCTCAGAAAACTAAAATACAACTTTAGCAATTGGCTCACTCTATAGTTCTCTGCTTTCTAGGTGCTGTAACATGAATTGTTTCCAAGAGTAATAACTACTGATAAATCAAAAAAAGAAACTTAAACAAATGTCCATCTGATTTGCATATCTGGTTATCCTACTTTGCCGAGGCCTCTGTGAAAGGAACTCTGTGCAGGCAGAATATGTCTCAAATGAATGTTCGACAAATCTGAACAATGGCACGATTCTTTCCTCCCAGTCATTGATACTGACTTCAGCTCTACAGCACAAACACTCAGCAAAAAAAGAAACGTCCTCTCACTGTCAACTGCGTTTGTTTTCAGCAAACTTAACATGTGTAAATATTTGTATGAACATAACAAGATTCAACAACAGACATAAACTGAACAAGTTCCACAGACATGTGACTAACAGAAATGGAATAATGTGTCCCTGAACAAAGGGGGGGTCAAAATCAAAAGTAACAGTCAGTACCTGGTGTGGCCAACAGCTGCATTAAGTACTGCAGTGCAATTCCTCCTCCTTACCCACTCTTCCACCAAGGCACCTGCAAGTTCCTGGACATTTCTGGAGGGAATGGCCCTAGCCCTCACCATCTGATCTAGCAGGTCCCAGACGTGCTCAATGGGATTGAGATCCAGGCTCTTCGCTTGCCGTGGCAGAACACTGACATTCCTGTCTTGCAGGAAATCACACACAGAACGAGCAGTATGGCTGGTGGTATTGTCATGCTGGAGGGTCATGTCAAGATGAGCCTGCAAGAAGGGTAACACATGAGGGAAGAGGATGTCTTCCCTGTAACGCACAGCGTTGAGATTGCCTGCAATGACAACAAGCTCAGTCCGATGATGCTGTGACATACCGCCCCAGACCATGACGGACCCTCCACCTCCAAATCGATCCCGCTCCAGAGTACAGGCATCGGTGTAACGCTCATTCCTTCGACGATAAATGTGAATCCGACCATCACCCCTGGTGAGACAAAACCCTGACTCGTCAGTGAAGAGCACTTTTTGCCAGTCCTGTCTGGTCCAGCAACAGTAGGTTTGTGCCCATAGGCGACGTTGTTGCCGGTGATGTCTGGTGAGGACCTGCCTTTACAACAGGCCTACAAGCCCTCAGTCCAGCCTCTCTCAGCCTATTGTGGACAGTCTGAGCACTGATGAAGGGATTTGCGTTCCTGGTGTAACTCGGGCAGTTGTTGTTGCCATCGTGTACCTGTCCCACAGGTGTGATGTTCGGATGTACCGATCCCGTGCATGTGTTGTTACACGTGGTCTGCTGCCACTGCGAGGACAATCAGCTGTCCGTCCTGTCTCCCTGTAGCGCTGTCGTAGGCGTCTCACAGTACGGACATCGCAATTTATTGCCCTGGCCACATCTGCAGTCCTCATGGCTCATTGCAGCATGCCTAAGGCACGTTCACGCAGATGAGCAGGAACCCTGGGCATCTTTCTTTTGGTGTTTTTCAGAGTCAGTAGAAAGGCTTCTTTAGTGTTCTAAGTTCTCATAACTGTGACCGTAACTGCATACCGTCTGTAAGCTGTTAGTGTCTTAATGACCGTTCCACAGGTGCATATTCATTAATTGTTTATGGTTCATTGAACAAACATGGGAAACAGTGTTTAAACCCTTTACAATGAAGATCTGTGAAGTCATTTGGATTTTTACAAATTATCTTTGAAAGGGTCCTAAAAAAGGGACATTTTTTTGCTGAGTTTATATACTGTACCTCATGCGTTACATGTTATCTGTTTTAATACTAGATGGGGAATGCAAAATATCGCTCACATGTAGGGGCATCAATACAAAATGAAACTGTGATATTTGATTATGATTGATTTGATGCCACAGTTTAAACATGTTTTTGTATGTGCCTATTTAGGTGAGAAGCCCCACAAATGCCAGGTGTGTGGCAAGGCGTTCAGCCAGAGCTCTAACCTCATCACACACAGTCGTAAACACACAGGCTTCAAGCCCTTCGGCTGTGAGATCTGTGCCAAGGGCTTCCAACGCAAGGTGGACCTCCGCAGACACCATGAGAGCCAACATGGCCTGAAGTGAAGCGGTTGAAAACAATGGATGGAGAAGAGGAGGAGGAAAACGTGCCTTATGCCCTTAGCAAAGCAATATAGAAAAGAAAGAAAAAGAAAGACCAAACGATGTCCCTTCGTGGTGGGCATCATGACACAAAAATGGCCCCTACGGACACAAGAATTGTATAGTATTGAATATTATCCTTCTTGTGAAAATGCATTTTTAAGTAAATGAGATCTGGCAGCTAACCAGTAGAAATAAGACAACGCAAATTATGAAGGTACTTAAGTATTTGCTATCACTTAAGGAGAAACAGTAGCCTGACTGACACGACCCATGTGACTACACAACGAGGAAAAGGACTTTGAAAGCTGGTGTCAGCCAGACTAGAGGAACAGTCCTTTGGAATAAAAATGGAATTCAACTGATATGCATCCTTTGGGTGCATTATGAGGTTGTAGACTCATCACAGAGGCCTTTGAAGTCAGTTGTGAAGAGAGACAGGTCTCATGATTTTGTTGCAGAATGTATTTAAGAAAAAGCATTATATGTTCACAAACAGTGTGTGTGCCATTCATATTTATATATTAATCTTATGTCAAATAAAATGAAGCAATGGTATGTATGAATGAACAAATGCTCTCCAAATAAACTGTGAGATGTTATTATAAACCGTGTCATCATTGTGAGCTGTGGAGAAAAGAAAAATATGGGCGGAGCGTGAGTTAATAATCATACATTCAATCTCATGTGACAAATAGACAAACATTCTGAAGAAGAAAAAAACTGGCAAACGGTAAAAAACACGCATTGTGTTAGCTTAGTAAGATGAGATGGCTCATGGTACAGATGTAGGATCTTAATTTGATCACTCTTTTGTTGCTGAGAATTTCCCTGCATAGCAAGAAATTATAACCTGTAGTGTATTCAGGGTTTAAAAAAGATTCTAAAGTTTGTAATTTCCACTTATAAGTGTCAGTTGATTTGCCCTAATGAAAAATGTATCAGCCTCTACAAAAAATTGCCATTTATTATAATAGACAGATTAAATAACATTTCCTGATGCTGCAGAATTAGTTTCCTGATGTATAGCAAACTGGATCAAATGAAGATCCTACATCTGTAAACCTAGTCTTTATGCGTAACCGTTTTGCCATAGGGCAGGTTGCATGTAGACAGTCTTCCAACTGGCTCTGTAGCAGTCCTTTGCAAGGCTGAGCTCATGTTGCCTGGGGCAGAAATCTCTAGTATGACCAGTGAGAGATAGAGTAAGGCTTCATTCAAATCTATACCTGGAACAACATGCAAATCTCAAGTCCACCAGGTTCTCAAATGTCACACAGCCAAAGTAATGGACTTCCCATGCATGCCACCATGCTCACTAAAGAGAGGCGAGGGAGAAAATTAATTTGTTTTTCCTCATTATTGATCAACCCCCCCCAATTCTTCCAAAATCTCAGTCACTAATGTACAAACTGTGTAGGCCTTCCTCATGTATGATGCATGTTCTTCACACCCATAAGCAAAGGTCTGCACATTCATTTTAATCTCTAGTCAGTCACACGGTTGGTCTTCAAGTGCGAAGAAGTGTATTCCCTCTGTGTTGTGATTTGGGATATACTGTATAACAACAGACAGACAGAGGATAGAGTACTCAAACACCCTCTACCCATACCTTACCACACCCATCCATTCTGACGGGTTTGCTTTGACAAACACATTGCACTTCTCATGAGGACACCACCTTCCTCAAACAACAGATCCAGTTAGGCCATTTAAGCTGTTACAGGCAAATCAGATCATTGCTTAGTTAAATATGTCTTATACTATAGAAGTAGCTGACCAAGTATTACTAATATGTATTCAAGTCCCACTGTCGCTATGCCTCAAAAACAAATTTAAACCTGAGTTTAACAACCACGCAACCATACACAGAAGAATGACCAAGAAAGATATTTCAGGTGATGAAGAATACTTACTGAAGGTAAGAAATACAACACACATACACATGGACATGGTCACAACAGCAGTATGAGTTTATGTTGATGAGTTGTCACAGAAATCAGTGTCTTGGTGAGGAATGAAACAGGCAGCCTGTCCACTGTCTGGTACAGTTGGTAAACAAATCTGTGGTGCCATGCAAATTAGTATTTATATTACCTAGGCAACGGGGTCCGTTGTGCTCAGGAGGAACAGTTAGGGCTGCATCCTGGTGTGAGGATACAGAGCAAATCAAAATCCTCCACAGGTAGCCAATGGCAGAGATAGGAGCAGGATAGGCGGGCCTAAACAAACAGGACATGTGTCCTGCAGAGGAGGGGCGTGACCCAGACCGTAGCCTGGGGGTAAAAAAGGGGGATATTTGGGGACTAGGTCCACACACGCACCTGAGATGCACTTCCCTTTTTAACATTCACATACAGGCGTGTGAATGTGTGCTTTTTATCATTCAGTACAACAAAATGCAGGGTTTTAAAACAACACAATATAGTAACTTCTCAATAGTAATTATATATTCAGTATTTGATGGTTCTATTATCTCCTTTTCTTTCTCAGGTACCTTCGGCTGGGATTCTCTCTCTCTCTCTGTCTGTTGCCTCCCCCTCTTTATTTGCATCTCCTGTGACCTAAGGCACCGTGGTAATCCTGCAAAGTACTAAACTATAAGTTTCTCTTGAACTTTAATGTTAAACTGTCCACTCAAAGTTAAGCTAAAATCTGAAAATGTATAAACACTTCCAGCTCAACAAAAATCTTAAACTAAATCAAGACAAATTATTTTATCCCTCATTTGAACTTGATGCATCCACAGAAAATAAAAAAGGCTAATAAAAAGTCAAATGTATGTTAAAACTATCAGATAATGAAACAAAAGGTGAAATCAACAAAGCAATCGTGCAGCACTATTTAGTCTAAAGGCCCATGTCCGCTGCCTTGCCAGCGAGCTTATGGAGGAATCAGATAACAGAAACCGACTCAACACATTAACAGAAATAAAGAAAAAAAAACTCTAAATCTGTTCTACCCAGCCAAGAACATGTAATACAGGAAAACAATCATCTGCACACAGTGTCAAACCTAACCACACCAAACTCAAGCTCACACACACGCGCACACACACACACGTAGATAGAGAGGCCAGAAGATGGGGCACAGAGTTGAATTTGACTTGCAAATGAGTATGCAAAATATCCCTGGTCTGTGCTCTGGTAAAGTGTGTTTCAACCTGAGGCTAAATGTTAGGGGAGACATACTGAAGAGCGGAGGTCTCCCATGGGCTGGTCTATTTCATGGGAACCCTCCACTGAGGACACTTAAGTTAGCAGACACTGAGTATTTACTAGGTCTCAATCAATGGAAGCCATTACATCCATGTGCAGCCATATCTTAATATCATATACAGTTAGCAATGCTTGACATAAACAAGCCCATAGAAAGTATGAATTGACGCCATCATTTAAAAAACAAACAATATGAACTTCCCCACTCTCAATCAGCTAAAGTAAAGTGCCTTTCATCCATGTTTACGTCATCAGAGGCAGGAGCTGGATGGTAGGAAATAGAGCTGGAGACATAGAGAGGGAGTGGTGTGACCAGGCCGAGCCTAACACACACAGATTACCGAAGAAGACAAGATAAAGGACAATCAGTATTTAAATCCAGGGAGTGGATTATTTGTTTGTGTAAAGCATCCAATTGGAGGTAAAGCCATGCTCTTCTCCAAGACCCAGCTAGGAAGGCTGAAGTGGAAAAACATTGAAGCTGGATGTTGTCTACTTTACTAATATTACATTCATATCTTCCTTTAGTTTGGCCTTTACATGTTTTGCCTTGAATCTCAATGCTATTAGACCAGTGAACTAAAGGAGAAGTGAAACTGACAGCTGTCAGCAGCTTTCTTAATTTTGCCTGGACACAGGAAGTAGGTCTCTGATCATGTATAAGAGTGACAGGGTGGTGATACCAGTTGATTGACAGTTAGCAGGGGGAAGAGTGTGGTGGATCAGAATGAAAATAGTGACAACAGCCATCATAGCCACAGCACGTAGGCACTTTGTCATCCAAATATGGCGTTGTCTCTCCAACCGCCACACAATCAGCTGCAAGACATGGGTTTCTGACTGTACATGATGCATTGAAAGAGAGACAAGGAGAGAGGGAGAGAGAGAAGGGAGACAATATGAAAAGGGAGGGAGAATGACTGAGCCGGATCAACAAGAAAGAGAGTGAAAATTAAAAAGAGAACGAGAAAGAGGTGGAAAGAGAGAGGGTGAAATCTGGGGCCATGCAGCAGGCATTGAAGGGCAAGCCGGGTGTGGTGGGTGTGTGATAAGACTATCATGGCTGCCCCACACTGTAACAGTCGGAACACGCCAGAGGCAAGACAGGGAGGAGTGAACTGTCCCTTGACAGAGATAGCACCCAACACAGGCATAATCTGTGAGACACAGGGCTCGGCAGCACGCACCCAGAGACAGAGAGTTTCTAGATCTCACTGTGTGTGACACCCCAGCTCCACCACACCACACGACAGATTGTCACTCCCAGCATACCCTATTCCGCTGCCTCATCATCTCCCACAAAGCACAGAACTTCATAATATGGCCTGACGCAGGAAGCACAAACGTCTTATCTGACTCTCCTTTAGAAAAGCATGGCACTAGGATTCTTATTCAAACAGCTGTCACACCAATATCCTCTCCATTTCAGGGATGGTGGGAAATGTAGTTATTTGTAACATACACTTTGACTGAGTTGGAATGAATATAAAGTGGTTGAACTGAAACAGGAGGTCAAAAGAAAAGACTGCCTATCTGAGGGACACCAGCCATCATCAAGACTACAAAAAAAAACAAGAAGAAAAAAACAAGAAGCCGATGAAAAACATATACTGTTTATCTTGAGTCACACCATATTAGCTTATATAATGCCCTAAAGGCACAGAAGTGGGAATTTAAAAAGTAAACAGAAATGTCTATCACTAAATTCTGCTTCTTCCCTGCCTAAGCAAGTCCTGTCTGACTCTGGCATCACAAGAATGGGATAAGTGACACTTTTAATAATAATTTTATCTCTGCAAGTCTTTTTATTTGAGAGAAACGGTGGTGTAGTTGACCCTGGTCAGTCAATCGACAGCTCTTCCCTCTGCCAGCCTCTAGCGGACTCAACGGTTAACCCATCAACTTCTAGTGAAACTTTATTTTCATTTCTCTCAGTTCACTATCTCTGATGTGCTAGACGCCTTAATTAAGATGGGTGTGAAATAGATGTAGAATAATACACTGTGGCTGATATGCTTGATCCGTTTTTGCTGCAGCTCTCTGCCCCCGATTGCTGAATCTTTAACCCATATTTTAACCTGATGATTATATCTGGTACTATCCCCAACGTTTGGAAGGTATCCACTCCACAAAGGTGGTGACCCTTGTGACCTAAATAATTATCGGCCTATTTGTAAACTTTCTGGCCCAGCTATGTACACTATACAGTGCATTCGGAAAGTAGTCAGACCCCTTGACTTTTTCCACATTTTGTTATGTTAAGGATTTATTATAAAATGTATTCAATTGTTTTTTCCCTTCATCAATCTACACACAATACCGTATAATGACAAAGCAAAAATAGTTTGGGATTTTTTTGTTGTATCAAATGTATTAAAAATAAACAACTGAAATAACACATTTGCTCAGTCCCATAGGCCGAAGCACAATTGACCCAGCGTCGTCCGGGCTAGGGGAGGGTTTGGCTGGGGTAGGCCGTCATTGTAAAATAAGAATTTGTTCTTAACTGGCTTGCCTAGATAAATAAAGGTTAAAGCTTTGGTAGCGATTACAGCATTGAGTCTTCTTGGGTATAACGCTACAAGCTTGGCACACCTATATTTGGAGTTTCTCCCATTCTTCTCTGCAGATCCTCTCAAGCTCTGTCAGGATGGATGGAGAGCTTTGCTGCACAGCTATTTTCAGGTCTCTCCAGAGATGTTAGATCGGGTACAAGTCCGAGCTCAGGCTGGGCCACTCAAGGACTTGTCCCAAAGCCACTCCTGTGTTGTCTTGGCTGTGTGCTTAGGGTTGTTGTCCTGTTGGAAGGTGAACCTTCACCCCAGTCTGAAGTCCTGAGTACTCTGGAGCAGGTTTTCAGCAAGGATCTCCCTCTGTACTTTGCTCAGTTCATCTTTCCCTCGATCCCGACTAGTCTCCAAGTCCCTGCCACTGAAAAACATCCCCACAGCATGATGCAGCCACCACCATGATTTACAGTAGGGATGGTGCCAGGTTCTCCAGACATGACGCTTGGCATTCAGGCCAAAGAGTTCAATCTTGGTTTCATCAGACCAGAGAATCTTGTTTCTCATGGTCAGAGTCCATTAGGTGCCTTTTGGCAAACTCCAAGCGGGCTGTCATGTACCTTTTACTGAGGAGTGGCTTCCGTCTGGCCACTCTACCATAAAGGCCTGATTGGTGGAGTGCTGCAGAGATGGGAGAACCTTCTAGAAGGACAACCATCTCCACAGAGGAACTCTGGAGCTCTGTCAGAGTGACCATTGGGTTCTTGGTCACCTCTCTGACCAAGGCCCTTCTCCCCCGATTGCTAAGTTTGGGCATGCACCCAGCTCTAGGAAGAGTCTTGGTGGTTCCAAACTTCTTCCATTTAAGAATGGAGGCCACTGTGTTCTTGGGGACCTTCAATGCCGCAGAAATGTTTTGGTACCCTTCCCCAGATCTGTGCCTTGACACAATCCTGTGTCGGAGCTCTACGGACAATTCCTTCGACCTTATGGCTTAGTTTATGCTCTGACATGTACTGTCAACTGTGGGACCTTATATAGACAGGTGTGTGCCTTTCCAAATCATGTCCAATCAATTGAATTTACCACAGGTGGACTCCAATCAAGTTATAGAAACATCTTAAGGATGATCAATGGAAACAAGAGCTCAATTTCGAGTCTCATATCAAAGGGTCTGAATACTTATGTTAATAAAGGTATTTCTGTTTTTTATTTTTAGTAAATTTGGGAAAAATTCTAATACCTGTTTTCGCTTTGTCATTATGGGGTATTGTGTGTAGATTGATGAGGAAAAACATTACATTTAATCCATTTTAGATTAAGGCTGTAAAGTAACAACATTTTGAAACAGTCAAGGGGTCTGAATACTTACTGAAGGCACTGTATGCTGCTGTTACTGTTTATTATCTATCCTGTTGCCTAGTCACTTTATCCCGACTATATGTACATATCTACCTCAATTACCTCGTACCCCTGCACATCGACTCGGTACTGGTACCCTGTACAGCGAAGTTATCGTTACTCATTGTGCATTTATTCCTTGGGTTATTATTTTCCTATTATACATTTTTTTCTCTCTCTGTATTTTTGGGAAGGGCCTGTAAGTAAGCATTTCACTGTTAGTCTACACATGTTGTTCACAAAGCATGCAACAAATACATTTTGATTTGAACTGCATTTAAAAATCTAAATTTCTTAGATTTTTCACAGAGCTCGTAATGCGTTTTAAGCATTGTTATGGACTTAGAACATCCAATTTGGTTGTTTTATATAAAAAAGTGTGACTTTGAGAGCAAAAACCTGAACATTTTGAAAAAATCTGAAACCTGTGATTTTCTGACTCTGTTGACAGCCTCTGTTTCAATAGTAGGCCTGCTGTTAGCCTACTTGCACAGTACAGCTTGGATTGGCTTGACTGTGAAAGACCACTTATTGGATTTATAATTTTAGGTAATCCAGAGTGTATGTCAATGTTTCTCACAAAATCTTTCAAACAGGGCGCCTTTCCTTCACCGGGCAGGTTGATTGGGAAATTCTGGACAGAATTATAGTATACCCACTTCTCCAGGCACCACTACACCAATACTCCCCTAGTCTGTTTTTTAAAAACTAATAAATCAAAGGGAAATCTGAGGACTATACCATTTTAGAACCTTGGATGTCACAGACAACGTGGTCTCAGAGCATTTCGTATTATTCTGTACGTAAATCCGAGACACTACATTTTGTATAGTATGTATTAATCCTTCATCCACTTTGTATGATATGTTACAAATTGTAATTCGTATGATAAATTATGTATTACAATTCATACACTATGTGCAATAATTTAATTTACCCTTGCACTCTTTCTAAACAATGCACAATTTTTTTTTTATGGCAAAGTGTAAAGTCTACCAAACGCAGTGCACTCTGTTTTTTAACTGATTCTAGTTTTGGTAACAAAAAAGTCCACGGAGATAAAATGTTTCAAAGATTAGAGAATTAGCAGAATGTCGGCAAAAATCCATATGGTTCATCTATTCCCACTCCCGGCAACTGGATTTCCTCTCGTCACCATATTTGACAGTGAGTGGAAACGCCAACCGTATGCTTAACATTTATACATCCGGTTACATATCGGGCTCATTGTTCAATGTGGTTTATCCGTGAAGCTAGTCTGGCTCTCTACTGGCCCCTTTTGGCTTAAAATTGCTTTACACACTTTAGGTCTAGTCGAGGTTGAGTTGAGTTCTAGCACAAAATTTAACACAATTTTTCGATTACCCCTGGGGTTGTATTTTAACAAAATAAACTATGGTCTGACATCAATCATACTGATAGGCCTACAGCTCCAATTGTCTAACAATTCTCAATATTTGGTTGGAACTTTAAACACGTCCAATTGTTTCCACCCGTAGGAGTTAATTGGTAGAAATGTTTGAATTGTATACAAACCAGAAAACCACAATTCTATCTGTGAATTGTGTTGCTAATTAGCCAGCATGAGGGCATTCAAATAACATACTCAGCTCAAAAGGTGAAACTTATTTCTCCAAAAGTGAGATGGCAGCATCCGGGCTGGACGATTTGAATTTTACAATGAAAGCGATAACCGGCACGCGCTCCGGCAGCGCAGGCGATGAAGCTTACCACTGTGGGTGGGGTGCCTGGGAGCTCGGCGACTCTTTCCCTATCAGAGGACAATAGACTAGTTTGTGTGGAATATCCAGGGATTATCTCCAATGTGGACAATATGTTGGAAACTATTGGGGGTATACAAGGGGTGTCCAAGGTGAGCAACCTACACACGTCTATCAACGCATGCGCGACTAGTCAATCACTTGATAGCTGTTACTCAGCTTGCAATGTTTATGGATGTATAGCTAGCTAGTCCTGATTGGCTATGTTATAATTCACACCGTATTCGTTTACTGTACTAACTGAGGTGCTAGTGCAGCTATGCAAACCTGCTCACATTATATATTGTTGTTCCCATTCTCACCACCACCATTTGTATTGTTCTGCTGACTATGATGAACTAAAAATGAAATGTTTCTCTACAGACCTATGCTGACCCCAGCAGGCGGTTGGAGCTGCGCTTTCGCTTTCGTTCCAAGGACCCGTTCTGCCACCCTGCCTTTGGAAATCGTTTCCCATCCACCAACCTGCTGCTGCACGTGAAAATGATTTTGCGCAAAGGCAAAACCCCAAGGAATCTCCAATCAACATGGACATCCTGGATGTCATTGGGACAACTTACAAATTCCAAGGTTCAACTTCCTAAACACAAACACTTGACCCCATTATATCACTGTATGATTCCTTTCCATTGCCTCCCTACTTTGATCTGTGCTGTTATAACTCTTCATTGTGTATTTGTTGATGTATGTTGTACATTGTTTATTGTTGCAGGGATGGCTGACTTCCAGTATCTTGCGGTGCATTCAGCAAAGGACGGCTCGCATACATCCCTCTACAATAAGATACTCTTGCGTAAACCAGAGAATAATGAGTTCTTTGAGCAGCCTGTGCCCCTCTTCATTCCTCCACCCATCTTCTCTCGCCTGGACAGTGCTGTGGACTACAGTTACCAACCTGAAATCCAACACAAGTAAGCAGGGGCACTGGGGCAGGTGTGTGAGCAACACTACACACAGTTTCACCCTCATCACAGGTAGTGTGTTAAGTATAAATATAAATATGCCAAAGGACATCAACATGTTATGTAGTGTGTCAGCAGTAATGCATTAGAATTCCCCCCCAATAACGTTACACAACGACGTGTTCAACAACAGGAGCAAGACAGGAAGCCTGTTATAAAGATGCATGTGCTCATAGATATGGCCATTGGTCAACCCATAGGGGTGCCATGCAAATATCTGTCTGTATTGATGAATTTTAGCTAAATCATTGTGAACTTGTCTCCCGTGCAGAGAAGGCTATTGTCCCCCGACAGTATCCAGGAATAATCTGATTGGTTTGAGTCGAGCCCGTCGGCCTCACAACGCCATCTTCCCCAACTTTGACGACAAGAATGTCCCACGGAGCCCCTGGAGGCTGCCAAGTTCAACTGGAAGAGGGTGTGTGTTCACCCCAGTAACATAAAGGCAAAGGAACAAATTAATAAGGTCAATATACTTTGCATTCGGCTTCTGAGGTTGTTACTCTGTTACTTTTTTTACAAGCCGATGTGAAGTCTGCATACATTCACCTCTGAAGGTAAATAATGTACTTACATTCAGTAATCTTGCTCTGAATTGTCATCCTGAGGGTCCCAGAGATAAATTCTAGTGTAGGTTTGTTTGATCAAGTAAATTTCTATGTTCAAATGTAGGAACTGGGCTCTACAGTTTGACTCCTCTGCTGTCTATGGCTCCATACCCACCCCTCCCGGCCATCTATGACAGTTAGTGTATAAGCTAATGATCGATCGATCATGTGTGACATTCCTGGGAGTGTGTAAACCTACTTTTTTTTAAATCATCATAGCATTTCTGTATGTTCTCTATAGTTATGTACTTCAAAATGTATTAATTGACCAATTCAGCACATTTGGGCAAACTCCTGGCAGACTTTATACAAAATATTGTGCGGTAATATAATTTTTCCCTGGATCAGTCTGAAACTTTTCACACACTCTGCTGCTATCTGGTGGCCAAAATCTAAATTACACATAGATTCCAATCTGAAAGTATGGCCTTTCTCTTGCATTTCAAAGATAATGGAACAAACCCCAAAAAATAGAAAACACATGTTTTGTATTTTCTTTTACCAGATCTAATGTGTCATATTCTCCTACATTAAGTTCACATTTCCACAAACTTCAAAGTGTTTCCTTTTCAAATTATATCAAGAATATGCATATCCTTGCTTCAGGTCCTGAGCTACAGGCAGTTAGATTTGTGTATGTCATTTTAGGGGAAAATTGACAAAAAGGGTACGATCCTTAAAAGGTTTAACACTGATGCTTTAATCACAGATGCAAAGGAACATAACTTTGTTTTCAGTTTGAGCCTTTCTTTTTTCTCCTAATGCTATTTCAAGACCGAGGCCTTTACTTGAGCCCATAGGCTAGTTTGTATTTTATCTCTATGATTTAGCCTATACTCTTTACATCTCCATATACAGATGATGTTCCTACAGTATATGCCCATGGAAAATGTACACATATAAAGTGTTATTTAATAATGTTGCGTACATTGCTTTGATGTCCCCTCTGTGTTATCTTTTCCCAAACCACACTGTGTGTAGATGTTTGAGAGCCGGCCCATCTGGTCCCGGAACTCGGTCAAGGCCAACCTGGACATCCACCCTGATAAACTGAAGCTGCTGCTCCCTATCGTGGCCTACTACATGGTGAGGAGATGTAGACCGCCAGTGGTATTCAAAGTCGGGTTATTGGGAATTGCAATGGTGTCACCTTGTAAACAACAAGTTGGATAATAATTAAGAGTATGGGACTATACAAACTTTTTTTTAGATCATTTGAAAAAGACAATTTGAGTAAAGGTATTTATTACTTCCCTCACTTTTGATGAAATAAATTAAATTTGAATGAATTGAAGGTTATTTGTTGATGTTAAAATTGAAACATACTGATTTTGACTTAAGGTTGTGTCATGAGATTCGGGGCGGTGCCGGCATAAATTCTGGCCAAAACAAATTGGGTCCCCGACATCTCTCAATTTACATGCCATGTCCTGTTCAATTCCAGAATTCACTTAAATTGAAGCTCTTGTGAAGTGGTTGACGGGGAGAAGGAAAAAGTGAAGAGAAACAAAAAGTGACTTATTTAGTCAATAGGATATGAAATGAAAGCAAATTCCTCATAATAAACTCAAATTCCATCCAAACCTGACATGTGTGTTTCCCCTAAGGTGACAGGCCCCTGGAGGAGCCTCTGGGTGAGGTTTGGCTACGACCCTCGCAAGACAACAGAGGCCAAGAAACACCAGGTGCTGGACTTCAGGATCCGCTGCAGTACCAAGCACGGTGAGGAGTGGGGGCAGGGTGGAGGTTTGGTTCAAACTAATCGTAAGGGACTCTATATAATTTAATCCCACAGTCTTTGTTAATACAGTTCTCATGCTTTGTTTTATGAGACCCTGTCTGTTTCCCCCTTGTGACTGTCTTTAGTATATACTATAAATGACATGCCAGTGAAGGCCAAGAGGAGCACGTTCAACTATACCCTGCCAATCACACTCAACAAAGCAAGTGTGTGTGTGTGTGTGTGTGAGACTGTGTGTGTCTTAGTGATGATTGTCTCGCTAATGTCCCTCTTTGTTGTACAGTTCCCCAGGCTGCTAATGTTACAGATTAAGCCACCCGAGGGCCCTTCCGGGGGACATAACGCTAATATAACCAGGTACCAGCTCAAGGTATTGGACCAAAGCCTTCCCCACAACTTACTCACACGCTCTACATGTTACACTGTACTTGTAAGAATAATGACACAGTAATAAAACCTCACATGCTAACTGCCGTCTACCCTGTCTCCTGTTTGTCCAGGAGTCGTCGTACTTATTTCGAGATGGGACCCTGCCCCCCCACAGGCAGATGTTCTATCATCTCTGTGATTTGGACGTGCAGAGGTAGGATCCAACATGGAATAAGGGCGATTCCATAAGAAATTTATTTACATTTTAGTAATTTAGCAGCTCTTATCCAGAGCGACTTACAGTTAGTGCATTCATCTTAAGACACCTTAACATTTTTGATGTTAAGAAAATGTTTCAAATGACACCAATAATGGCTATGTCTAGTGAACAAAAATATAAATGCAACATGCAACAATTTCAATGGTTTTACTGAGGTACAGTTCATATAAGGATATCAGTCAATTTAAATAAATTCAATAGGCTCTAATCTATGGATTTCACATGACTGGGCAGAGATACAGCCATGAGTGGGCCTGGGAAGGCATAGGCCCAGCCACTCAGAATGTGTTTTTCCCCACATAAGGGCTTTATTACAGCCAGAAATACTCCTCAGTTTCATCAGCTGTCCGGGTAGCTGGTCTCGGACGATTCCGCAGCTGAAGAAACCTGGGCTGGCATGGTTACACGTGGTCTGCGGTTTTGAGGCCGGTTGGACATACTGCCAAATTCTGAAAATTAAATTCTCTGGCAACAGCTCTGGTGGACATTCCTGCAGTCAGTGTGAAAATTGTAAGCTCACTCAAACTTGAGGCATTGTGTTGTGACAACTGCACATTTTAGTGGCCTTTTATTGTCCCCAGCACAAGGTGCACCTGTGTAATGATCAGGCTGTTTAATCGGCTTCTTGTATGCCACACCTCTCAGCTGGATGGATTATCTTGGCAAAGGAGAAATACTCACTAACAGGGATGTAAACACATTAGTGGCCACAATTTGAGAGAAATAAGCTTTTTGTGGGTATGGAACATTTCTGGGATCTTTTATTTCAGCTCATGAACATGGGACCAACACTTTACATGTTGCGTTTATATTTTTCTTCATGGGTAAGGCCAAAATGTCATGCATTTCCCAACTTTGGTCAATTATTTCTCAATATTAATTGTGGATACAGACTTCAAAGATATGCCTAACATCCTTCCCCCAAATAACCTTTCTATGGAAAGATCCAAAACATAAGAAATATCTTTGGGCCTTTCTTGTTTGGAATTGCCCATAGAGTAGAAGTGGAAAAGATCTCTGCATTTTGTTGTCTGTTTGTGTCTAATGCTCCTGGCTCCTTGTTCCTGGCTCAGCATAAGAAACATGGTTTTTAGGAACGATGGCCAGGAGGAGGAGTGTGACGAGAGGGACGGCTGGTGTCTGTCCCACACCTCTGATGACCTCCGAGATATCATGTCCTCCATGATCAAACAGGTCATCCGCGCTAAGAGGCCAGGTAAGACCTCTCTCTGTAACACCGACGTAGCACTCCTATGGCCAACCTGGCCTGGAATAAACCAGGGAGTTGGTCAGAAACCAGTCCATGGGGAATAGTTATTTAAAACAGGTGTTTTTGAGTGTGGGTTGAAGTGCAGGAGAATTTCATAGACTGGGATAAAACTGTTACTAACAACCTGTTTTCGCTTTGTCATTATGGGGTATTGTGTGTAGATTGAGGATTTTTTTATTTAATCAATTTTAGAACAAGGCTGTACTGTAGCAAAATGTGGAAAAAGTCAAGGGGTCGGAATACTTTCCAAATGCACTGTATCTGGTGTTGAAGTGTTAACTTCTGATATATTCATTGCCAGTGCTGTGCGTTTTCCCTATGCTATGAGGTGCTAATAGTTTTCTCCCTGCGTTTCTTTTCAGGGCTGGTTTTATTTTAATATTACCACCCACCAGAATGTCATTGTTTATTAATCAGAAACACCTGCACAGTTCGTCCTCTACTCAGGCAATATAAATCGGGTCTGCAAACGTATGTTTTTGAACCTCCACTTTTTTACCAGCAAATTATGATAATTTGTCAAATGTCACTTATTTTTGCGTTCATCTGTATTAAAAATATACAGTGCCTTCAGAAAGTATTCATACCCCTTGACTTTTTCCACATTTTGTTGTGTGTTACAGCATGAATTTCGAATTGATGAAATGTAGATTGTTTGTCACTGGCCTGCACACAATTAGTGCTGTTGCGGTGACCGTATTACCGCCACACTGGCGGTCACGAGTCATGTAAAGCAGTCAAATTCCACGTGACCGTTTAGTCTTCTCCAAACTCTGCTGCTGCTGATGGTCATTAGTAGCCTAACAAACTTGCTAACTGCCTGGTACTCAGCACTCTATTGTCCCTCTAATCACCCAGACATCAATGCAAATTGAAAAATCTGTATATGTATATATATATAATATATAATATATACATATTTTTCAACTTTCCTAATATTAAGCACATTGTTTATCGTTACAACAAGAGTATAGCCTACCTGGCTGGCATGAAAATGAACCACAGGAAAAGCATCCTCCATTCGCTATTTAAGTGCATAGATTACATTTATTTTTTTCCGCTGCCCCTGTTTCGAGACCGGTGAATGATACCATTCTAAATCAAAACACGTTACACACATATATTATTTAGTATATGTAAAGACGAGATTTATTCAAGAATACTCTGATGGGAGACAATATTATCCTATCACTTGTGAATGATGCCCAGCATAAGAAACTACGTTTTTTTGCGACTTTTTCGAATCATAGTCACACTCATGTAGCCTAACCCATAGGCCTATATGTTTTGATAAGGTTTGTATCACAACTAAAGTGGCCAAATAACTTCTTAAAATTAAGTACATTAATCAGCTTTACAAAGGCTTAGAGCCTAACTTGCATACATAAGCAGCGTGTGACTTTCAAGTTTGGGGAAGATAATTATCACCATAAAAATGCACCTTTTATAATAAAAGCATAATCGCATTTGCGGTCCCTTTTGATAAGCGTGTTTTCCCGCGAATGGAATATTCGCGCTTATAGCCTACTGCCATGTGCACATTGCTGCGCTTATAATGTGAAGAAATAGCCTAATAGTTTATGAACATTTTAAGCTAAACATTCTGATCTGTTGCTTCAGTCATTGCTTAAATATTTTATTTTTATGCTTGTGGTTGTATTAATTTTCCATTTATTGCACCCCACAACTATGTTTGGAATATTTATTTATTGCACAATAGTAGATTGACATAGGCTAGTGTTTTTGCAGTTCGTTAGGCCTACTCATCTTGTTGGCTGATGAAAAGTACATTTGGACAGTTTTTGTAGTATCTTCAATATGTACCTCGGAATTGGATAAGGATGCGTCCCCGATGTGTCTGTCTTCACTTGTAGCCTGTGAGAAAGACCCGATCATGTGACGGAGAGCCATGTGAGTGAGAGGCGCTTCGCATTATGCAGCACTCAGGGAGAAGGGCACAACGCAGCACTCCAGGCCATAAATGCTGCCGTGAAATTTGAGGCATTATCAAGTGCTTGTCAAATTGTGAATGAGAGACTATTGGAATGTATACAGCCTGTGCAAAAACAAAGCAGAGCTCATGCCTTTTCAAGTGACTTTTTTTTCAAATCATCATTAGTCTCATCATGCAGTTTTACAATGTATTAAAAATCAAAACATATAGCCCAACATTTGAAGAACTAAAGTTCTATTAATAACTCTAAATTAAGCATATTCGAGTACCTATTTCTTTGTTAACCACTTCACACAGAATAGCCGCATGTGGGCTCTCCCTCATAGTTTGGACAAAATATTGATATTTTTATATTTTTGTTCAATTATATTCTTCATACTATAAAGTAATGCCTCAGAATTCTAAGCTAATCTTGTCTGCTAAATGAACTAATGTAGCCCACCACCATTTGGCATAGCTTAACAAAAG
The DNA here is from genome assembly GCF_045791955.1 of Oncorhynchus clarkii lewisi. Classification (NCBI taxonomy): domain Eukaryota; kingdom Metazoa; phylum Chordata; class Actinopteri; order Salmoniformes; family Salmonidae; genus Oncorhynchus; species Oncorhynchus clarkii. Next base: position 32,676,099 of record NC_092151.1, on the reverse strand, counting down.
GACCTAACATAAGGGTGACTCAGAGTATGCTATTATTTTCTTCTGAAATAGACTACATTTTCTTCATATCATGCTTCTTTAGATCTGTCTAAAATAAATAATGGATTTATTGTGAAGATGTATGCTATATTACATTGATTTATTATACTTTTTTAAATGTAGATCTTCCAAAGGTCTGCATCAGTGGCTTGTAGGAAGCCAGGAGATGCTAAATGTGTTTTTTGTTAATTAACGGTCAATTACCTTGAGACCAACAGTTATTTGCTTGACAATCACCAGCTGACAATTTTGTGACCACCACAGCCATACACACACTACCCCATAATGTCAAAGTGAAATTAATTTACAAATGGAAAGCTAAAATGTCTTGAGTCAATAAGTATTCAACCCCTTTGTTATGGCAAGCCTAAATAAGTTCAGGAGTAAAAATGTGCTTAACAAGTCTCACATAAGTTGCATGGACTCACTCTGTGTGGATTAATAGTGCTTAACATTTTTGAATGACTACCTCATCTCTGTACCCCACACATACAATCATCTGTAAGGTCCCTCAGTTGATTCAAGTCTTTTTTTAAAGCAGACATTGAATATCCCTTTGAGCAAGTTATTCATTACTCTTTGGATGGTGTATCAATACACCCAGTCACTACAAAGATACAGGCGTCCTTCCTAACTCAGTTGCCGGAGAGAAAGGAAACTGCTCAGGGATTTCACCATGAGGCCAGTGGTGACTTTAAAACAGTTTGAGTTTAAAGGCTGCGATGGGAGAGAACTGGATGGATCAACAACATTGTAGTTACTCAAATACTAACCTAATTGACCGAGTGAAAAAAAGGACACCTAAACAGAATAAAAAAATATTCCAAAACGTGCATCCTGCTTTCAATAAGGGACTAAAGTAAAACTGCAAAAAATGTGACTAAGAAACAAACTTCATGTCCTCAATACAAAGTGACAAATTCACCTTTCAGCAGAACAATAATAAGGACAAATATACACTGGACTTGCTTACCAATACGACATTGAATGTTCTTGAGTGGCCTCGTTACAGTTGACTTACAGTGCCTTGCGAAAGTATTCGGCCCCCTTGAACTTTGCGACCTTTTGCCACATTTCAGGCTTCAAACATAAAGATATAAAACTGTATTTTTTTGTGAAGAATCAACAACAAGTGGGACACAATCATGAAGTGGAACGACATTTATTGGATATTTCAAACTTTTTTAACAAATCAAAAACTGAAAAATTGGGCGTGCAAAATTATTCAGCCCCTTTACTTTCAGTGCAGCAAACTCTCTCCAGAAGTTCAGTGAGGATCTCTGAATGATCCAATGTTGACCTAAATGACTAATGATGATAAATACAATCCACCTGTGTGTAATCAAGTCTCCGTATAAATGCACCTGCACTGTGATAGTCTCAGAGGTCAGTCAAAAGCGCAGAGAGCATCATGAAGAACAAGGAACACACCAGGCAGGTCCGAGATACTGTTGTGAAGAAGTTTAAAGCCGGATTTGGATACAAACAGATTTCCCAAGCTTTAAATATCCCAAGGAGCACTGTGCAAGCGATAATATTGACATGGAAGGAGTATCAGACCACTGCAAATCTACCAAGACCTGGCCGTCCCTCTAAACTTTCAGCTCATACAAGGAGAAGACTGATCAGAGATGCAGCCAAGAGGCCCATGATCACTCTGGATGAACTGCAGAGATCTACAGCTGAGGTGGGAGACTCTGTCCATAGGACAACAATCAGTTGTATATTGCACAAATCTGGCCTTTATGGAAGAGTGGCAAGAAGAAAGCCATTTCTTAAAGATATCCATAAAAAGTGTCGGTTAAAGTTTGCCACAAGCCACCTGGGAGACACACCAAACATGTGAAAGAAGGTGCTCTGGTCAGATGAAACCAAAATTGAACTTTTTGGCAACAATGCAAAACGTTTTGTTTGGCGTAAAAGCAACACAGCTCATCACCCTGAACACACCATCCCCACTGTCAAACATGGTGGTGGCAGCATCATGGTTTGGGCCTGCTTTTCTTCAGCAGGGACAGGGAAGATGGTTCAAATTGATGGGAAGATGGATGGAGCCAAATACAGGACCATTCTGGAAGAAAACCTGATGGAGTCTGCAAAAGACCTGAGACTGGGACGGAGATTTGTCTTCCAACAAGACAATGATCCAAAACATAAAGCAAAATCTACAATGGAATGGTTCAAAAATAAACATATCCAGGTGTTAGAATGGCCAAGTCAAAGTCCAGACCTGAATCCAATCGAGAATCTGTGGAAAGAACTGAAAACTGCTGTTCACAAATGCTCTCCATCCAACCTCACTGAGCTCGAGCTGTTTTACAAGGAGGAATGGGAAAAAATGTCAGTCTCTCGATGTGCAAAACTGATAGAGACATACCCAAGCGACTTACAGCTGTAATCGCAGCAAAAGGTGGCGCTACAAAGTATTAACTTAAGGGGGCTGAATAATTTTGCACGCCCAATTATTCAGTGTTTGATTTGTTAAAAAAGTTTGAAATATCCAATAAATGTCGTTCCACTTCATGATTGTGTCCCACCTGTTGTTGATTCTTCACAAAAAAATACAGTTTTATATCTTTATGTTTGAAGCCTGAAATGTGGCAAAAGGTCGCAAAGTTCAAGGGGGCCGAATACTTTCGCAAGGCACTGTATATCCAAGTTGAGGGGTGTTTTCAACAAAAAATATGAGCAAGGTTACAGCGATGAGGTGCTCACAATTACCGAATGTCTACCGCGCATACCCCCTGTCTACAAGTGAATTTCTGTTATGACGGGGAGCTTATAGAGGGATCTTTTTATGAGAAGGAATTACAGAAGGTACAGTTGGGTAAAGACAGTCTTTCACATGGAGGTAATTCTAGATCAAAAGAGAGAAAGGGGTAGAAAATGGGTGCTGGTCCGCTGGAAAAACTGTCCCCAAAAGTTCAACAGTTGGGTATTAAAGCACGATGTGGTGGAGGCATCGGGGGTTAACTTAAACCCTCATGCATGATAAATACAACTTCATTCACGTGTAAACAGGAGTGCATCATGGAACACAGCGGCTTCTACCTAGCTCCCCAGTAATGCGTCTGCGCATATATATCGTATTAATCAAAGTTCGAATTATACAACCAATTTTCCAAAGCCTATAGAGTTATCATAATTTTTCCAACAATTGTTTACAGACAGATTATTTCACTTGTAATTCACTGTATCATAATTCCAGTGGGTCAGAAGTTTACATACACTAAGTTGACTGTGCCTTTAAACAGCTTAGAAAATTCCAGATAATGATGTCATGGCTTTAGAAGCTTCTGATAGGCTAATTGACATAATTTGAGTCAATTGGAGTTGTACCTGTGTATGTATTTCAGGCCTACCTTCAAACTCATCATGGGAAAATCAAAAGAAATCAGCCAAGACCTCAGAAAAAAACATTGTAGACCTCCACAAGTCTGGTTCATCCTTGGGAGCAATTTCCAAATGCCTGCAGGTACCACGTTCATCTTTACAAACAATAATACGCAAGTATTAACACCATGGGACCACGCAGCCGTCATACCGCTCAGGAAGGAGACGCGTTCTGTCTCCTAGAGATGAACGTACTTTGGTGCGAAAAGTGCAAATCAATCCCAGAACAACAGCAAAGAACCTTGTGAAGATGCTAGAGGAAACAGGCACAAAAGTATCTATATCCACAGTAAAACAAGTCCTAACTGACCTAAGACAGGGATTTGAAAAACTGAGTTTAAATGTATTTGGCTAAGGTGTATGTAAACTTCTGACTTCAACTGTGTTTCCAATGACATCAGCGGTGTGCATCATGTGATTTTTGACCAATTGTGAGTAGGCATTGCCTACTAATTGGTTGTCATTGGAAACACTTATCTTTCTCATTTTTTTACCATAGAAATGGGCTGTTTTCACATGATGTTGGGGTGGTGCTGGAGATGAATATGAAGTTGAAAAATTGGGAAGTTTCCCGTTTACGTTGAGCAGTGATCTTTCCCTTTATTGTCCACAATGGAAAGATCAATTGAGGAGAAGTGTATCAGTTATCAATAAACTATCAGTTTGGTAGCTTATCTGGCTGTGCACATAACCATAACCAATGGAAAAGCTACACGAAACACAGCTCCAAAAATCTTATCTAACTCGGTCACCATGGATATTTCAGTCCATGCACAAGGTCACATACATTGCCTTCAAAAAGTATTCCCACCCACATTTTTGTTTTCTGACAGCCTGAATATAAAAGTTATTACATTGAGATTGTATCATTAATTGACACCTAAAACACCATAATGTCAAAGTGGAATTTTGTTTTTAGACAAATTAATAAAAAATGAAAAGTTGAAATGTCTTGTGTCAAGTATTCAACCCAATTTATGGCAAGCCTAAATAAGTTCAGGAGTAAACATTTGCTTAACAAATCACATAATAAGTTGCATGGACTCACTGTGTGTGCAATAATAGGGGTTAACATGATTTTTATGAATGACTACCTCATCTCTGTACCCCACACATACAATTATCTGTACGGTTCCTCAGTCGTGTAGGGAATTTCAAATAGAGATTCAACCACAAAGACCAAGGAAGTTTTCCAATGCCTCACAAAGAATGGCACTGATTGGTAAAAACTGACACTGAATATCATTTGCTGTTAATTAGGCTTTGGGTAGTGTATCAACACACAAAGTCACTACAAAGATGCACGTCTTTCAGAACTGTGTTGCCGGATATATGATGGTGATTTTAAAACCGTTACATAAACTATTTTCAGCAAACTTAACATGTATAAATATTTGTATGAACATAAGATTCAACAACTGAGACATAAACTGAACAAGTTCCACAGACATGTGACTAACAGAAATGGAATAATGTGGCCCTGAATAAAGGGGGGGTCAAAATCAAAGGTAACAATCAGTATCTGGTGTGGCCACCAGCTACATTAAGTACGGCAGTGCATCTCCTCGTGGACTGCATCAGATTTGCCAGTTCTTGCTGTGAGATGTTACCCCACTCTTCCACCAAGGCACCTGCAAGTTCCCGGACATTGTCATGCTGGAGGGTCGTGTCAGAAATAGCCTGCAGGAAGGGGGGATGGCCCTAGCCCTCACCATCCGATCCAACAGGTCCCAGACATGCTCAATGGGATTGAGATCCAGGCTTTTCGCTGGCCATGGCAGAACACTGACATTCCTGTCTTGCAGGAAATCACACACAGAACGAGCTGTATGGCTGGTGGCATTGTCATACTGGAGGGTCATGTCAGAATGAGCCTGAAGGAAGGGTACCACATGAGGGAGGAGGATGTCTTCCCTGTAACGCACAGCGTTGAGATTGCCTGCAATGACAACAAGCTCAGTCCGATGATGCTGTGCCACATCGCCCCAGACCATGACGGACCCTCCACCTCCAAATCGATCCCGCTCCAGAGTACAGGCCTTGGTGTAATGCTCATTCCTTCGACGATAAACGCGAATCCAACCATCACCCCTGGTGAGACAAAACCCTGACTCGTCAGTGAAGAGCACTTTTTGCCAGTCCTGTCTGGTCCAGCGACGGTGGGTTTGTGCCCATAGGCGACGTTGTTGCCGGTGAGGACCTGCCTGTACGGACATTGCAATTTATTGCCCTGACCACATCTGCAGTACTCATGCCTCCTTGCAGCATGCCTAAGGCACATTCATGCAGATGAGCAGGGACCCTGGGTATCTTTCTTTTGGTGTTTTTCAGAGTCCGTAGAAAGGCTTCTAGTGTCCTAAGTTTTCATAACTGAGACCTTAATTGCCTCCCGTCTGTAAGCTGTTAGTGTCTTAACGACCGTTCCACAGGTGCATATTCATGCATTGCTTATGGTTCATTGAACAAGCATGGGAAACAGTGTTTAAACACTTTACAATGAAGATCTGAAGTTATTTGGATTTTTACTAATTATCTTTGAAAGACAGGGTCTTGAGAAAGGGATGTTTCTTTTTTTGCTGTGTTTATGTGTCTGTCTGTCTAGATAGATAGATAGATAGATAGATAGATAGATACAGTGCCTTGCGAAAGTATTCGGCCCCCTTGAACTTTGCGACCTTTTTCCACATTTCAGGCTTCAAACATAAAGATATAAAACTGTATTTTTTTGTGAAGAATCAACAACAAGTGGGACACAATCATGAAGTGGAACGACATTTATTGGATATTTCAAACTTTTTTAACAAATCAAAAACTGAAAAATTGGGCGTGCAAAATTATTCAGCCCCCTTAAGTTAATACTTTGTAGCGCCACCTTTTGCTGCGATTACAGCTGCAAGTCGCTTGGGGTATGTCTCTATCAGTTTTGCACATCGAGAGACTGACATTTTTTCCCATTCCTCCTTGCAAAACAGCTCGAGCTCAGTGAGGTTGGATGGAGAGCATTTGTGAACAGCAGTTTTCAGTTCTTTCCACAGATTCTCGATTGGATTCAGGTCTGGACTTTGACTTGGCCATTCTAACACCTGGATATGTTTATTTTTGAACCATTCCATTGTAGATTTTGCTTTATGTTTTGTATCATTGTCTTGTTGGAAGACAAATCTCCGTCCCAGTCTCAGGTCTTTTGCAGACTCCATCCGGTTTTCTTCCAGAATGGTCCTGTATTTGGCTCCATCCATCTTCCCATCAATTTGAACCATCTTCCCTGTCCCTGCTGAAGAAAAGCAGGCCCAAACCATGATGCTGCCACCACCATGTTTGACGGTGGGGATGGTGTGTTCAGCTGTGTTGCTTTTACGCCAAACAAAACGTTTTGCATTGTTGCCAAAAAGTTCAATTTTGGTTTCATCTGACCAGAGCACCTTCTTCCACATGTTTGGTGTGTCTCCCAGGTGGCTTGTGGCAAACTTTAACCGACACTTTTTATGGATATCTTTAAGAAATGGCTTTCTTCTTGCCACTCTTCCATAAAGGCCAGATTTGTGCAATATACGACTGATTGTTGTCCTATGGACAGAGTCTCCCACCTCAGCTGTAGATCTCTGCAGTTCATCCAGAGTGATCATGGGCCTCTTGGCTGCATCTCTGATCAGTCTTCTCCTTGTATGAGCTGAAAGTTTAGAGGGACGGCCAGGTCTTGGTAGATTTGCAGTGGTCTGATACTCCTTCCATTTCAATATTATCGCTTGCACAGTGCTCCTTGGGATGTTTAAAGCTTGGGAAATATTTTTGTATCCAAATCCGGCTTTACACTTCTTCACAACAGTATCTCGGACCTGCCTGGTGTGTTCCTTGTTCTTCATGATGCTCTCTGCGCTTTTAACGGACCTCTGAGACTATCACAGTGCAGGTGCATTTATACGGAGACTTGATTACACACAGGTGGATTGTATTTATCATCATTAGTCATTTAGGTCAACATTGGATCATTCAGAGATCCTCACTGAACTTCTGGAGAGAGTTTGCTGCACTGAAAGTAAAGGGGCTGAATAATTTTGCACGCCCCATTTTTCAGTTTTTGATTTGTT